>NW_020172597.1:3996957-4033491 GCF_003031525.2 Neophocaena asiaeorientalis asiaeorientalis
GTACCCAACCCCCCCCCCGGCAAAAAAAAAAAAAAAAAAAAAAGTCACCCCAGGGATGTGTGGGAAGAACAGAAGGCCCAGGATGGATCCTGAGGACCTGTTTACATTAAGGGATGAAGGAACTGGAAGATGTAAAAAGAGGAGGAGAGGAGCCTGCAAGACTTTGCGGGGTCCAGAATCTCTTCCTTTTACATCCCCTGCCTTGCCAGGGGGACTTATCCTCCACCTGCAGCACTGACCCTCTCCCCAGTATCTCACCGCAGAGGTGGACTAAAGAATAGTTAAGGGGCTTCCCTGGTGGCGCAGTGGTTGAGAATCTGCCTGCCAATGCAGGGGACACGGGCTCGAGCCCTGGTCTGGGAAGATCCCACATGCCGTGGAGCAACTAGCCCCGTGAGCCACAACTACTGAGCCTGCGCTTCTGGAGCCTGTGTTCCTCAACAAGAAAGGCTGCAATAGTGAGGGGCCCACGCACCGCGATGAAGAGTGGCCCCCGCTTGCTGCAACTAGAGAAAGCCCTTGCACAGAAACGAAGACCCAACACAGCAAAAATAAAAAAATAAAAAAGAATATTTAAGGAGGAGGGGTTCTGACCAGAGCCTGATGTAGCCTGAATGGTAAGATGGGGGCAAGACCCCAGTCAAGTTCAGAACACCTAAGTGCCCTTCAGAAGCTGCTTCTTGCCCCCCAGGGTCACTTGGTGGGCCTCTGGAACACTATTGGGAAGGGGAGCTCAGAGGAAGAGCCCAGCTGGGCCCCTCTGGCTGCAGAGTGAGCAAACAGGGCACCCAGGACATTCTCAGCTGTGGGGAAGTTGGGAGTCCAGAGGTACCTGGAGCTGCCACATGGTAGGATAACAGGTCAGGTGAGGGAACCCCAACCCTTGTGACCAAAAGGTATTGCGACTGTTATTGGTAGAGGCCAGTGATCTTACTTGGAAGCCAGAGATCCGGGCTGGGGCAGGGCTGAGCTTTGAAACATGCATTGACTCTTACCATGGGCCAGGCACCACCATGCATGTTTTATCTGATCGTCATAAAAAGTCTATGCAGGAAATGCAATCTTCTCCATTCTACAGAAGAAGAAATTGAGGTGCAGAGAACATAAATAGCATGCCAAGGACATTCGGCTGGTGAGAGGCAGAGTTGGGAGGACAAGGCTGGAGCTCAGGCTCCATCCCTACGGTTTCTCCTGGGGTGGCCCCACTTCTGTGATGGCTTCTCAGTCTCCCTGACACTTGGGCTCTACCTTGGGTATCCTCCTAGGTTTCATCCTCGCCCTCACACTCAATCAAAAAATAATTACTAAATCCTGTCAATCCTACCCCTCTACAGACCTTGTATCTGTCCGCTTCCCTCCAGTCCTTGAGTCACTGCTCCAGTTTGGGCCTTGTGATCTCTTGCATGGGTCTTTCCATCAGCCTCTCCCTTGGTCTCCCTGACTTCCAGTTCTCCCACCTCCACCCCAGTCCCTCCTCCACGTGAGCAGCTGGCGGTCTCTCCTAAAACCCAAGTCTGGCCACGTCATTGTCCTTAACACCTGCCAACGATATCCCATTGCCCTCTGGATAAAGTGCAAATTCCATAGCAGGTAACCAGGCCCTCTGGGCTCTCATGCTCACTGCTCCCCCGGCCTGCTCCAGCCAAACAGGATCTACTTCACCCTCCTCTGAACAGACCCTGGGCTGGGCTTTCTTGACTCTGGACCGTTGCACCCATTGCCTACTTGGCCTACCACAATCTCCTTCATCCATCTCTGCCGACAAGTTCTGGCCATCGTCAAAGGCCCAGCTTCGTGGAGGGCCCCTTTGCCAGAACCAAGTTACCTTGGATTAAAGTTCCTGGTGTTCCTGACTCTCTCTCCCCTACTGGATAGCATGAGCTCCTTCCAGCGTGTCTCTCCCTTTGCACCTAGCACAGTACCTGACGTACTGGGGAGGTTCTGTAAGCATGAGCTGGGACTCCCTTAGCCTCCATCCCCCAATCCCACTATCCTGGCTCTGGCTACAGGTTCAGTCCTTGATCTGGCCTGGATTCACTCCAGCAACAGCAGCTCCAGGTCCAGCTCCTGGCTCAGTCCCAACACTGATTCTAGCTCTGACCTGCTTCAAGCTGTAGCTCCACCTCCTGGCCTAGCACCAGCTTTGGCTCTATATCCAGGACAAGTATAGGCTTAGCCTATAGCATTGGGTCCAGACTCACAATCCAGCCAACTGTTTCCTACCTTCCCAGTCTCCAGCTCCACTTTCCTGGACTGAGGTTTCCTGCCTCAGTATTCCCCAGTTAGAAGGAGGGAGAGAGCATGGGAAGAGACTAAACAGAGCCCTATACAGCCTGCTCACTTCTGGGGTTACCCCTGCCCTCAAGCCACATTGCTGCAGTATCCCAGCTCAACGTCAGGGCCCTGACAAGTGCTATGGGGACAAACAGTCCCAGGTTCAAAGCATGAGCCTGCCATTTACTGGCTGTGATCCTTGGCGCCCCAATTCTCTTGCCTATAAAATGGGACAACAGTGGATGTGAGAATGGCAGGAGACAAGGCTGTGGAGTCCTGTGGAGTCCAAGTCATGGCACCTAGAGGAGAGTAGATGTCAATAACCGTGAAGGTCTTTCCTCTTCACCCTTCCCCAGGTCCTTTGGGTCAGTTCCTGCAGGTGTCCTTCACATTCCAGTGCCCATTGCATAAGGTTTCCTGCCACTATGACATTGGTAGGCCTGGCGCAGCCTTGTTTCTAGGGGACAGAGCCAAGGCACCCTACTGGAATACTGGAGCCCCTGCCCAGAACTACATGTCCCTGACGTCAGGTGCAAACACGAGTCCATAGAGTAATAGGGGAAAGGCCAGTCTTCCTTCTTTGTTGGGGGCTGAGTATATATATTTCCGTTGGGGAGGTAGGGTGCCTCCTTCTCCCCTCGAATTGCCTCACTGAGTCTCTGTCCCATCAAAGCTCAAAAGGCAAGGGTTCCTGGGCTTCCCTGGTGGCGCAGTGGTTGAGAGTCCGCCTGCCGATGCGGGGGGCATGGGTTCGTGCCCTGGTCCGGGAAGATCCCGCGTGCCGCGGAGCGGCTGGGCCCGTGGGCCGTGGCCGCTGAGCCTGCGCGTCCGGAGCCTGTGCTCCGCAGCGGGAGAGGCCACAACAGTGAGAGGCCCGCGTACCGCAAAAAAAAAAAAAAAAGGCAAGGGTTCCTATGGATAAGGGAACTTGGGGACCCTGTCCCCCAGACCCAGGAACCGCCATCAGTGGGGGTCTGGGTGTGATGTGCCGGTGTGTGCCTGTGTAGGTATGGCATGGTGTGTGGTGGGTATAGGCATGTTAGACTATCGTGTGTGGTGCGTATATGTCTGCAGGTAATGTGTGTCTATAAATGATGGGGGTAGTTGGAGGGCTGTGCCTATACGTAGCATGTGTGTGATGTGTATGTGACTTTTGTGTGTGGATAACTGTATATGTGGAGATAGGTATGTGGTCCAAGCAATGTGTGTATGTGGTATGTCTGTATGTGATGTGGGACAGGGTGAGAGTGTGAGCTGGAGAGCTCTGTTAGGCAGTGGGCAGTGGGGAGGTGTTGGCATATCTGGAATTCCCTGCTGAATTCTCTGAGGTGACCCGGGCCAGGGTCATTGTCCCCTTGCTGAAAGAGCAGAGAAGGGCAGTATGCGTGAGTCAAGGGGGTTGGGTCTCTTCTCCAGAGAACCAGACACTCCATGCCCAGCTGACTGCCCTGCCCTGACGTCTACAAACAGCCTGGGGAAATAAATATAACCTTTGGAAGGCCTGGTGATGTGTCTGGGGAGGATGCTACAGCTGGTAGCTCATGTGAGCACTGCCCTGCCTTTGACCAGCGGTCGAGGCTGCTGAGGCCAGTGGCCTTGCTGCCACTAACAGGCCCTAGATGATTATCTCGAACTGCATCCCAGCTCCAGAGCTTCCAGAGCCTCCCTGCTAAGCAGAGTTAGCCCAAGTGCAAATCGGCATCTCTTGGAACTCTAGGCCGGAGAAGGAAAGTTTAGGGACTTCTAAGTCCAAGCCATATTCGGGCAGCTGATCTCTGGAGGAACCTAATTTTAACTCAGGCTGGTTCCTCCCTGCCCTTCCTCTAGGTGTGCCTCTTTCCTCAGAACTGGCCATGCCTCCCCTCTCAGAATCATTCCTTAGATAATGTGATCTTGTGTCTTCCCTCACTCCATGCTGGAGACACCCTGAATCACTTGCATTTCCAAAAATGCACTCCGCAGCCCACTGCCTAAAACACCCTACCCTGCCTGTCTGACTCCGACTCATCCCTCACAATTCAGGTTAAGCGTCAGGATGCTTTCTGAAGTTGAAGCTACTAGTTGTCCCCTAATATCCATTACCCTGCTTGCCCTTAGTCATAGAACACTGCTCTTTAGCTGGGCACAAAGTTTGCCTGGCGTAAAAGCTCTATTTCCCAGAATTCCTTGTAGCTAGGTGTGGCTCTGTGACTAAGTGCTAGTCAGCTTGTGAGCAGAAGGATTTTGTGCAACCTCCAGGAACTGTTTCTAAAGGGAGAGCGTGCTGCTTTCACGCCTTCCTCCTTGGGACTGACTGGAATGCAGCCGTGATGACCAGAGCTTGAGCAGACATCCTGGACAACGAGATGGAAGCATTGTGTTAAGGATGGCGGAAGACGGTAGAGCAATAAAACAGAAAGCACTGGGTTTCTGATGGTCATGGATCCACCAGACTAGCTCTGGACTAGTTATTTCCAGACTTCTAACTGGTTGTAATGACTGTGATTTGGGGTTTTCTGTCACCTACAGCCAAATCCAAGCCTAACTGATACACTTCCCTTGGATCGGCTATCTCTCTTGTCCCCTCAGCTCTGTCTGCCAACACCCTCCATTCTAATTGCCTAGTTCTATTTGCTCAGCAGATTGTGAACTCACGAGGGCAGGGTCCATGTCATCTACCAAGCACAGTGTCTAACAAATCAAAAAAAGTTAGCTTTTATTAACAACCGTGTGAAGTACACATTGAGGCATCCAGATTTGGGTGGAGCCGTGATTGAGGAGTTATTAGTATATTAGTATAGAATATAATACAGTCTATTAATATAAATATGGTCACTGAAGTGGTGGGAGAGGATGGGGTAAATAGAAAAGAGGGTTAAAGGAAGAGGTCCTTTAAGGTCATGCTGAGGGGGAAATGCCCTAGAATGAGGCTGAGAAAAAAGCCTGAGAGCTGGCAAGGATTAAGCAAAGGGCTCTGGAGCAGGTGAGCTCAGGGTTTCCTCCAGCAGCTTGCAGTAGGCTGGCATATAAAGCAATCAGTTGTGTTTGACCCAGGATGAGGACAGGGGAATGTGTCTGCAAAAGAAATGCCAGCCCAGTGGAGGAAAGACAAAGTAAAACTAGGAAGGGATGCTAGGTTGGGAGAAGATGGGGGTGTGTCAAGGGATGGGAGGTCCTGATGGGGTTGAAAAATAGGTGGCATGGACATGAAGACATGAGAGACCTGAAGAGAATTTGACATTTTTTTCAGGGTGTAACCATGCCTAGGATAAAAACACGGTCACCAAATTGTGTGTTTTTTGGTTCTGCCGGACCCCAGCCTCCCTCAAAGTCCTCCTGGGAGCTCTGGGCATCCCAGGGGCTTCTCACACATGCCCAGAGAATTCACTTATGAGGCTCTCTCCTCTTTTTCCCTTTCTGCTTAGGATCTCAGTGGAACCATTGACTCTTGTCAATGCCAATGGCCAGTGAAAGCACTGCTGCTGGCGAAGCCCAAAGGGGGGCTGATGTGACTGCTGGTGCCCACCTGGCTCTGCACTGAGGCCATCCCTGCCCAAAGCTAAGGGCCCTAGTGTTAAGAGAAGCAGTGGTCAATGGCTCAGAGTTCTAGAGTCCAGGACATCTGAGTTTCCATCCTGGCTCTGCCACTAGCTCTGTGACCTTGAGCAAGTTAACTAACTTCTCTGTGCTTATCTGCAGAGGAGAGGATATTAAAGAACTTACTTCACGGGGATGTGGTGAAAGTGAGAAATTCACTGAAACCACTTGGTACAGTGCCTGGCGTAGAGTGAGTGGTTAACAAATGTTGGATGTTATGATTTTTGTTATTATAGCCCTTCTCGCATTCATTAACTCATTTAACAAAAAGCTCTCGGCATTCCCCCACATGTGCTCTGTGCTTCAGCCAAAATGGATTTCCTAGCACTTAGCATCTTGCCTCACCCCTCTGTGGCTTCATACATGCTGTTTGCTCTGTCTGGATGGTCCTTCACTCCTCGTCTGCCTGGCAAACTTGCCCTTCGAGCCCCAGCTAATGCCTGTTATCCTCAAGGGACTTTACAGACTGGATCAGATGCCTCCTCTGGGCTCGCATGTGACCAGGGCAGTCTCGTTGCACAACTCTGGAGGGACCCATCATATAGACCCCCAGACTTGTGCAACATGGCAGTCCTGCCCATATTTCTCCTCCGTTTCCTTCTATCATAATTTTTTAAAATCAAATCCTTACTGTAATGATTTATTTACCTGTTGGTTTCTCCCTCTAGACTCTGAACTCCTTGAGGACTCTGCCTGACACAGAGTCAGGGCTCAGTGAATGCTCACCTGAATGAAGGGCTCTTGGTCTCATCCTTGCATCCTGGGGCTCCTGAAGACTGGGAAGACACAATGAACAAACATGAAACATGTTAAGAACTGAGCATGCCCAGGAGGTTCACAACCCTGTGTGTTTTAGGTCGAGGCTTTTTTAAGACAAACAGAGCTGTAAGGGAGGATTCAGTGGTCACAGTGGGGGACTGGAGCTGAGATGTACAGAATGAGTATGTACTTGGGAAACCCAATGCTCCACACTTCTGGAATGCTTCCCTCTGGGACAGGAAGAATTCAAGCCCTCCATTCCCCATGATTTTCATCTGGTCCAAAGTGAAGGAAGTAATCATTTCAAAGCTCTTATTGGGACTTCCCTGGTGGTGCAGTGGTTAAGAATCTGCCTGCCAATGCAGGGGCATGGGTTTGAGCCCTGGTCTGGGAAGATCCCACATGCCGCAGAGCAGCTAAGCCTGTGCGCCACAACTACTGAGCCTACACTCTAGACCCCACGAGCCACAACTACTGAGCCCACACGCCACAACTACTGAAGCCTGTGCGCCTAGAGCCTGTGCTCTGCAACAAGAGAAGCCACCACAATGAGAAGCCCGCACACTGCAACCAAGAGTAACCCCCACTCGCTGCAACTAGAGAAAGCCCACACGCAGCAACGAAGACCCAACGCAGCCAAAAATAAATATTTATTATTTTTTTTAAAAAAGCTCTTACAAGGACATTAGATACCCAAGAGGAACTATCACAGGTTAATGCTCTTTGCAGGCTTGTTTTTATACATGGTAGGCTGGGGCATAGCCTGAAATAAGAGGATGTGCTCAGAGGATCTGCCATTGCTCTAAAAGATAATTCGAGTTATCCCCACTATGGGCAGGGACCCAATTATAGGGCTCTTAGGAAAGTGTTTTTCTTCCTCAATATGGATTTAGACTATACTGTTGCTGAGAATAAACACTTGTATTTTATAGGCGTATGTGTGTATGTGTGTTTTTGATCTGCATTTAACCACTCTATCCCCACCCCACCATCCCCACTCACCCAAAAGGCCAAATCTGAACAATGAGGAGGAGGCATAGCTTGTTACTTCTCATTGGTGGAAAGACTTTAAAGGGACAGGACACTGAGAATCAAAACTGCCAAGCCCACCCTAGGCTGTCTGGTGAAGGCTATTTCCTGTACCTCTGCACGCTCTTGCTGTGAAATTCGTCTAGACTGAACAAGTCAGACTTTGGCGAGTGTTCTGCTGAGTGTTTCTTATCCTGTTGATTTGATCCCATGTGGCTTAGGGGGTGAGGTTTCCTGCACAGAGCCTAATGGGGACTTTGCCCAATGAAGAACTGGAAAGGTGGTCTCTTTCCGTGGGTGTGAGGGAAGGAAGATCTGAGACAGGAGAATAAAGTTAGGAACTGAGTGTACTCATGAGGGGACATCCTGTTAACAGGTTTTGGTTGTTTTTCCCCTCGGGCAGTCATGTGTCATGTACAATTTTCAATGATTTTTCCCAGTTGTATTTCCCTACAGGAATTCCTGCTCCTTCAGTGAATTCTGTCACCAGCACATAGGCCTTGCATTCATGGCAGCGTCGTGGAGTGAGCATGTCCAGCATTGGGGCTGGGGAGGAGTCCTGCTGGGCAAAAGGCTCCAGAGCAGATGGGGGAGGAAGGGGAATAAAATGTGGAGAGGTCCATTGTAAGGGAGAAAGCAGTCAGGGTAAGGGGATGGACCTGAGCAAAGGCTTCGGTGAGCCCTGGAAACTACCTCTTCTGGGGCCCAAGAGCTCCAAACCCTACTCCTGGCTGGAACAGAGGGTGGGGTGACATCTCGGGGGAAGGAAAGGAAAGGTAGGGGTAGGAACCCCTTGCTCTCACCCCATGGTTGCCATGAGCTGCGCCTGTGCTTCCTCACTACACTGGGCTCTGTGGGAAGGTCCTTGATAACAAGCAGAATAGATCCTGCCCACCTGAGGACACCTCCACCTGTCACCTGCCCTACCCTTCACTTATTCTTCCTGGTGACCAGGGAAGTCTTCGGCACCTCAAGGAAAGTTACTACCACATTCACTTTGGCCTTCTCCTCTGGGAAGAGGAAGTAAAGCTGAAAATCTCCAGGAAGAGAAGTGGGGCAAAGGGAGAAGCTCAAGAATTTGCTACTCTCCCTTCTGTAACCCCTTCCTCCCACCCAATGTAAGCCCAGAGCCTGGAATTCAGAGGACAGAGATCACAGCTTACCACCTAAGGTTTCAGCCCACCCCAGCCCCAAAGTACAGCTCAGAGCCTTGAACCCAGAGGCCAAACAAGCCCATCCCTGGTCCAAAGTCCAGCCCAGAACCCAGACCACAGAGCCCAGAGCACAACCTGTCCCAAAGGCTAGCCAGAGCCCAAGATCAGAGCTCAGAACTTAGAGCTGGACCCTCAGCCTACAACCCAGGTCACAGCCTAGAACCCAGAGCCAGAGGACCCAAAGCTCAGAGTCCAGAATTCAGGTCAAAACAAAGCCCAAAATCTAGAGCTCAGAGCAGCCTAGAGTCCAGCTCAGAACCTGCCCCAAAGCCTAGAACCCAGCACAGACTCATCTTAGTTCCAGAACTCAGAGTCTAACCTACTAGTTAGGGTGGCCTAGAACCCCACACTCAGCCCAGAGCCTAGCAGATCTTTGACGCTCCTCCTAGAGGCAGCCCCAAAGGCAGAGATCAAGACTGCAAGCCGAGGTGGAAGAATTCCAGATCTCAACCCTACTCCTGGCAGGAGGGAGCAAGGAGCTGGTGTTTGTGTGTGTGGCGGGGGGAGTGTTCTGTGGTCCTCCCAGTCCTGGTCTGGAGGGTCCATCTTGGGGACTCAGATACCAGGCAAAACAGGGCTTTCTCTGCAAGGGCTGGCCCTCAGAATCCCAATGGGATGGGAAACAGAGTCCCTCCACTGATGACTTGCTTTGTGACCTTGAGCAAGTTCCTTCCTTTCTCTGGTCTCACTTCTACCAGAAAGGAAATTAGGAAGCGCTTTATGTAGACCCATAGTCCCAGAAACATGGAGGAAGGGGCTATTACAGCCCCTTCACTCATTTAGTCTTTCACTCATCAAACATTTATTGAAGACTTCCCTGGTGGCGCAGTGGTTAAGAATCTGCCTGCCGATGCATGGGACACAGGTTCGAGTCCTGGTCCAGGAAGATCCCATGCCGCAGAGCAACTAAGCCCGTGCGCCACAACTACTGAGCCTACGCTCTAGAGCCCGCGAGCCACAACCACTGAAGCTCGTGCGCCTAGAGCCCGTGCTCCGTAACAAGAGAAGCCACCACAACGAAAAGCCCGCGTGCCACAACGAAGACCCAACGCAGCCAAAAATAAATAAATTTATTTTTTTAAATGTTAATTTCTTTCCTCTGATCCCTCTGATTGGCAGGATGTCTTTGATTAATAGACAGTGGAAAAACACTTTCTGATCTGGGTTTAAAACTTAAAGGTTGAGAGTCTTAAATTAAAAAAAAAAAAGGATACTTGGGGGAGCTGTAAAGGTGGCCTTGTCAGTACTTTCACTGAGACTATTCGGTGTCCACCCAGCAACACAGAGATGAATAAAGCATGGATGATCTTATCCTCTGAGAAAGTAACATCTAATCATAGAGACAAGTGTAAGCAGACTAAGTTATGGAATGATGTGACAAAGCCCTTATAGAGATCTGTCTGAGTACACATTTGAAAACATCAGCTTCTGTCTGGGGGGTAGAAGTCTGCGAAGGCTTCACAGGAGGTGGTACTGCAACCAAACCCTGAAGAATGAGTAAGAGTTCCTGAGACAGGGATGAACATGCCAGCCACAGGGAACACCACAGACATGGAAGTGTGTTGGAGGATGGTGGGTGCAGGAATACTGAACAGCTTGGATTGGCTGGGCATTTTCTGGCTGGGGATCTGGTAATCCCTGAGGCTGAGAAGATGGAGAGAGGCCTTGTATCCTCATCCTGAAGACACTGGGGAGCCATTAAAAGGATTAAATGCAGAGGAGTAAAATGACCACATCTGTACTTTATAAAGATGACACTGTCACTGGCCATCCTCAGACCCTCATCTCATCTCTCCTGGACTGTTGCAGCAATGCCCTAACTGGTCCCCTCTGAGCCAATCTCCAACAACAGATGAATCTTTTTTTTTTACCTCGCCACGTGGCTTGCAGGGTCCTAATTCCCCGACCAGGGATCAAACCGGGCCCTCAGCCCCACAGCAGTAGAAGCACGGAGCCCTAACTACTGGACTGCCAGGGAATCCCCCAACAGATGAATTTTCAAAAAACAAATATGACCTTTTCATCCCCCTATTTATTGATTGATTGATTTTTGATTTATTTATTTTTGGCTGCATTGGGTCTTCATTGCTGCACGCGGGCTTTCTCGAGTTGCGGTGCGTGGGGGACTACTCTTCCTGGTGGTGCACGGGCTTCTCATTGTGGTGGCTTCTCTTGTTGTGGAGCCCGTGCCCCTGCATTGGCCAGGGAATTCTTAACCACTGCACCACCAGGGAAGTCCCAAAGTTAACATTTGTTGAGAGCCAACTGTAAGGTTTGTTTTGTACACATACATTGTCTCACCTGATCTTATAACATGACGATCTGATAAATTACAGATCAGATAAATGAGACTTAGAGAACTTAACTGACCTCCCCAAAGTCACAGAGCTGGCTAGAGACAGAACTAGATTCAAATCCTGTTGAGCCTGACTCCAGGCCACACTCTCTAAGGGCCCCAGCTATGCTTATCTCTTGCACCTAATCACCATGAGATCACAGGGTTACGTGTCTGAAGGTAGCCACCAAAAGCTGGAGGTCTCTGCATGTCAGTGGAAGTGGAAGCAGCCACTGCATGGTGTTGGGCTGTCCAGAGTGCTTTTTGTATAGATAGGTCAAAGGAGGCCCAGATGGGAGGCGGGACCTCAGGCAGGTTCTGCTTCTGCCACGTTGGTCTGAGTCCAACAATCACTTACTCTGAAAGAGTCTACCGGCTCTCAGAGGGTCAAGGCCAGCAGACCGAGGCACAGCTGCTATGCAGGAATATGGAATGAGCATAAAGAGAAGGAAGGCAGAGGCCTGGCCAGCCTGTAAGAGAGCAGTATCACTCAGGCTTCAGTCCCCACCGCTTCTTCTGAGGCCAGGCTTTGGGCTTCTGCCCAGAGAGCACCTCACGTGATCTTGTACCCCGGAGCCTACCAGGCAGGTTGGTCCAGCCACTGGGTCTCCCTCAGAGCTGTGCCACGGCGTGGCTTTCTGAGCCAAGGCTGACCTACCCAGCTTCTTCCACACTATCATTCTCATGTCACCTCAGCAGTCAGAGTCTTCCTGGGAAGTAGGGCTGTCTCTCTCTTCTGGAGAGGACCTTGAACCTGGGGGAGTCAAGGATGAGAAGATACAGAGGCACTAGGTAGGGAAGGGGGCACCAAGTATCCCAAGGAGTCTCTGGGCACTCTCCATGTCCCTCAGCCCCAACTGAGGCTCAGAAATTAGACCCATCACCCAGCTCAGTCCTGAAGCCCGGATAGGAGGCTTCCCCATGGAGTGATCAGCTTTGAGTTGGGGGATCAGCCTCGAGGCCTCTCCTGTCTCTCTATTGCCCAACCAACATCCAGGCAGGAACTGGTCACCCTCAGATGACTTCAAGGGCCCTCAGCTACTTCCTTCTCAAAGAGCCTCTCTTGGGACCCTCAAGAGTCCCTCCTTCTTACTTTCTGCCCTTCCATCTCCCTGCAGGGCAAACAAAAGGGCTAGGTGGGGGAATAGCCTCAGACAATAGCTTGCCCAGCCCTAAGCTCTTCAACCTGGCCATTCCCTGGCCTCAGGCCTCAGACCACCACCACTTAGGGTATAAACTCACTAGTGGCTCTTGAGATAAGTATGTTTTAAGGCATGGGCTGGGCTCCTTTTCTCCAGAAGTCAGGGTGGTAGATCTGCCAGTTAGGGACTAAAGAGATCTTACCATTGGATAATGGTCTGCAAGCAAACTGTCCCACTTGGCAACACTGGCATCTGACAACACCTTCACTTAGCAACAATCTCCTAGCACCAGCACCCCAACGGCTCTACCTGGTAATCCTGCCCTGGAAGAATCCCACAGGGCTAGAAATACCACCTTGAATCACCAGATATAAATCTAGCCCCTAGTCATTTACATCAAATTTTCTCCCCTCTGACTTAAGTGGCCTTACTCTGTGTGGCTTTGCCCAGGATACTACTACTGATGATGATGGTGGTGATGATGTTACTGATGGCGATAAAACTTTTTAAATGCTTACTATAGGCCAAGCGCTGTTCTAAGGACCCTACTTAACCCTCATGATAACACTGTGAGATACACAGAATTATTATCCCCGTTTGACAGGTGAGGAAAGTGAGGCTCAGGAGATTTTGTAATTTGCCCAAGAGTAAATTGTATGGTAGAGATAGGCTATGAAGGCAGGTGACCTGTCCTTGGAATCTTTGCACTTAATTCTGCTGCTCTGTCTCCCAAGAAGATCAGGGGACCCGGTGGCCTTCCCCAAAGGCCTTCAGGGGAGTACGCTAGGATATGATGAAGCCCACCAGGCTGGGAATAGTGCCCTGTGAGGGCATAGACAGGTGGAGAGCAACAAGGGGATCTCTGAAATGCATTTGTCCTTGACTGTGAGGCTGGGCTAGATCCAGAAAAGGTCAAGGTTGGCTGCAAGGATAGTACCCCTCAGAGAGGGGAGTTGCCTTTCTGTTCCTAAGGGAGAAGCCCTTGTCCTCACTGCTATCCTAGATGAAAAGAATGTTGCTATGAAGAAGGGCCCAGGTCTCTGCTCCAGGCTCCTGAGGCTAATGGAGCTGATAAGGTTGCTCTCTGCCCACCTTGGACGGGAACCTAAGCAAAGCCTCTTGGGCCCCAGGCCTGGTGGTGTGGGGGAAAGGGGGTAGGAACAAGAGTAGCCGAGAGGGCCATGGAGACACATTGTCAAGACTGTGTGTAGCCAGAGGACAACATCTCTAAGTGACGAGTTCACAGCCAAGCTCATGGTCTGAAAAAGAGGCCTGACTCTGGGTGTATAAAACTGGTCGCTGCTTTCCCTCTCTTAGCCTCAGGTTCATGGTCTATAAAGTGGGGGTAATAAAAACTACCCTCCCCAGTTATGTTGTGAGTCAATGAGATGGTATATACCTAAAGCACTTAGCACAGTGCTTGCCCAGCAATAATTGGGAGCTGTTGTATTAGCAGGGCCCTGATTCGGTCAGTGGTGAACGAGTGTCTCTAGTGATGTGTTATGGGGCTCTGTCTTGACCAGCAGGCTGGATGGTATAGTTGAAGTTGCCTGGAGCAGCCTGGATCTAAACTTAGGGAGAGAAAACAGGGGGCAATAGAACCAGCATTCAAAACAATTTCGACAGGTTGGAATAAGCAAGATGACACTGTTGTTCTGTGAGCTTCAAGAAGGGGGAGACACTACACAAAGCAGAGGATGAGGGAGAGACCTGACTTGACCCCAGCTCCAGTGAAAAGGATCTGAATGATTTAGTTGACCACAACCTGATGGGAGCTAGTCATGGGAGAGAAAGGCTCCAAAGCCCAGCAGTCTTAGGCTGCATTAACAATGTGTCGTGTCCAGACTGGGGAAAATAATAGGCCTATTGTGTTGGCTTGGTCAGGCCATATCTGGAATCTTATATGCTATGCTGGCAGACTGGAATTGGGCCAGGAGGGGGGACCAGCGCAGCCTCGGCTCCCAGGCACTTGTGCTAAGCACTTCCCCTGCATTTTCTTGTTTCATATCCAAGACAGCTCTATTAGGTAGTCACTTAATATCTCCACCTTATACACAGGGAGGTTAACTGAGCTGCCCAGGATCAACCACACAGCTGGTAAACGGAGGAGCATGGGGCTTTTCTGAATGGGCTACCCTTATGCTTGTACCTGAGGGAGGCTGAGCAGGCATCACTGAACACATCTGAGTCAGGCCCCCGCTAGTCAATGGGGATATGGCCGTGGAAAAGATGTGGTTCCTACCTTCCCAGAGCTCACGGGTTGGCAGGGGTCTAAATCACTTGTGTGGTAGTGTGATCCCATCGGACTGAGGTTGTTAGTGCTGGAAGGGATCGTACAGTCCCTCAGCCAACTCAAGCCCAGAGAGGGGAAGAGACAGAACAGTGTCACACTGCTCATGGCAGAACCGTGGGGGCCAGTTCAGGCCCTTTTCACAGTATTCAGCTGCCTCATCTTGGCTCCCTTAGGCTCAGCAGTGGCCAAAATCTGTGTGCCAAGATGAGGATCTGCTAGGGCAGATGAGGAAGCTTGGTGTGGCCATCCTGGGGCAGCCAGACCTCATCTCTCCTGCTGGCAATCAGATTTTATGAAAGAAAAAAGGAAACTGACACTGAGCAACCACAGGCACAGGAGTGAGTAGCCTTTGAGCATCCCAGCAACCACTTCACTAGTCAGTCTCAACTGGCCCCCTCCCAGCCTCTTGAGTGCCTGGGAAGCCAGGGCTGATGGTGACATAAGGGGCCCAGAGGTGGTAGAAGACTTTTCTGGCATCTGGGTCTAGCCTCCCATCTTCTTTCTTTTTTATAAATTTATTTATTTTTGGCTGCGTTGGGTCTTTGTTGCCGCATGCGAGCTTTGTCTAGTTGTGGCGAGTGGGGGCTACTCTTTGTTTCAGTGCATGGGCTCTAGGCACGCGGGCTTCAGTAGTTGTGGCACGCGGGCTCAGTAGTTGTGGCTCGAAGGCTCTAGAGCGCAGGCTCAGCAGTTGTGGCACACGGGCTTAGTTGCTCCACAGCATGTGGCATCTTCCCCGAGCAGGGATCGAACCTGTGTCCCCTGCATTGGCAGGCGGATTCTTAACCACTGTGCCACCAGGGAAGTCCCCATCTTCTTTCAAGGACCAGATTATTCAGCACTCTTTCAAACCTTTCCTTGATTGTTTCAACCCAGAGCTTTGTATCTCCCAGGGCTTCTTTTTGGCCGTGCCACGCAGCTTGTGGGATCCCAGTTCCCCGATCAGGGATCCAGGGATTGAATTCTGGTCCTCGGCAGTGAAGGCACGGAGTCCCAACCACTGGACCGCCAGGGAATTCCCTCTCCCAGGGCTTCTTCTTGGGGAGACTGGTTTAGCCTTCTCATAATTTTTGCTGAGAGGGATAGCACAGGGCTGTGGAGAGGGAAGGATGTGAAATGGGGCAAAACCTTATAGGCCTGCCTCTGCCACATGAGCGCTGTTTCATTTCTCTGAGTTTTCCTTCCATCAGTTGTAAAATGGGGAT
The DNA here is from genome assembly GCF_003031525.2 of Neophocaena asiaeorientalis asiaeorientalis. Taxonomy (NCBI): domain Eukaryota; kingdom Metazoa; phylum Chordata; class Mammalia; order Artiodactyla; family Phocoenidae; genus Neophocaena; species Neophocaena asiaeorientalis. The sequence goes on from NW_020172597.1 coordinate 4,012,785, forward strand.
AATAATAGCACCACCCTCACGCGGTGGTTATGAGGGTTGAATTAGATCATGTTAAGCATGGAGGGAGCTCTCCGTAAAATGCCGCTGTTATCATCATTGTGTGCTGATGGCTGTGGTCCCGACTCCTCTCCACAACTTAGGAGCTTCCTGCCGGCAGCGACTGCGACTGCGTTGCCTCGTCTTTCTCTCCCATCGCGAGGGCCCCACAGATGCCAATGTCGGGAAGAAGAAATGGTCCGTCTTGGAGGAGGGGTGAGGGGTGTCGGTTAGGAAAGTGTCAGCGCTATATGCTCCAGGTTTGGAGCAGAGGGAGACTCGAACTGACTCCAGACGTTAAAGGGGGCTGTAGGTTTCCAAGCCTCTGCCTTTCCTAGGCCTGGGGGTCGGAAGTCTTGGGGTGTAGATCTCACTCAGGTAGAACTCACTCTGGGGGACCTCGGGCAGGTCACTTGTAGCCTCGGACCTCAGTTCCTCGTGCTTGTCAAGTGGGTCTCCGGCTTTAACCCCGGGGTCGCGCGGAGACGCGCAGCCGGATGCGGGCTCCAGGCTGGAGAACGTGGCTTGGTGGCACAAGCTGCAGAGGGGTTTGGGCCGGCGGGAGGACCGACGGGCTCCAGGATTGGCTGGCGGCGGTGTAGCAGAGCTCCAGGATTGGCCAGTTAGAGAGGGCAGGGCCCAACCTTTTAAGAGGCGCGTGGGGAGTGCAGTGAGCGAGTCAGCGGCGTTCGTAGCGGCGGCGGCGGCTACAACTACCACGCGAGCCCGGGCGGAGCGGAGGCCCGCGGAGCAGAAGAACATCGCGGAGCAGAGGAACATCCCGGCTTCCCGGCCCGGGGCGGCGTGGCCCGCGGCTCATGGCCAAAGGAGAGGGCGCCGAGAGCGGCTCCGCCGCGGGGCTGCTGCCCACGGGCATCCTCCAAGCCGGTGAACGCCCGGTCCAGGTGAAGGTGAGGGCCGGGCACTCCGGGTGGAGGGTCAAGGGTGGGCGGCAGGCTGAGGTTGGGGCGTCACGGGATAAACCTGGTTCTGGGACACCTTGGGCTAAGCCGGGAACAGGAGGACCCAGAGGCAGGAGAGGGCCCTGGGGTGCCCTGGAGGCAGGCAGTGATGGAGAAGGTTTGTAGGCGCTGGCCCCCTTTTGCCCACCCCCCACTCTGGGTGTCTCTGGGGAGCGGCCCCACCGGTGGCTCCACGTTGTGCCCGGCTCCGCTCTGCCTAGTCGGTTTCCGTTCCTCTGTGACCGGACGCTTAATTTTGCTGCCCTAGACGCCAGAGAGACCCCAGAAATCTGGGAAACCCAACTTGGTCCCAAATCTCTCATCCCCCTTCTCTCCACCCCCACATGCTACGCCTGCTTCTCAACTCCGCAGTGAGGGCCGCTCAAGTTCATTCATAAGAGCAAGGGCTCTGCTCTTAAAGGAGCCGCATTCCGCAGGCGTTTGTGTCAGTGTAGCTGTCGGCCCGCGCGCGGCGCTTTGCGCGTCTTGACCTTCGGCCCCATTCCCAGCTCTCTGGACATAATGAAGGGCCCAGTGACATCAGGCGGCCCCAGGGAGGGATCCCAGGCAAAAGATATCTGCCTAGGAGGTGACTGCCTTTTCGTTTTAATTTTATTAACCGATCCTTGGAAGAAGCCTGGGAAAGCAATTATGCTGCTCCCATGTTTGAGTAATCTACTTTCCCTGGGCAACCTTAACGTCCCTAGTGCCCCACCCAGAGAGGGTCCAGCCCTGCACCTAGAGGCCTTTCCTCCCCTCTCCAAGATCCTCTGGGAACTGGGGGAGGGGCACAGGGAGAGAGGGAGGGTAGGACAGCTCCTGGGTTTGCCTGAAGATCTGGCTGCCTCCAGGGGCCAGGGAGGCTCTGGGACAGATGGAAGGAACAGCTGGGCCTAGAGCCAGCTGGGTTGGGCCCTTAGGGATCTCTAGAGCCCTCACCCAGTAGGCATGTTCACTAGCCTCTGAACCAGGGCAGAAGCCAGGGCTGGGCTTAGACAGCTCTTGGCGGCAAGAGGATTTTCAGGTTGTGGCAGCAGGTGCCAGGTGGGGACAGGTCCATTGCTGGAGCGTGCTCCCTCTCCAACTTGGAAACAAACAGAACTGAGGCCTTGGGGGGAGTCACTAAGTGAAGACGAGCTGATAAGGATCTGGGTCTGGGGTGGGGTGGCTTAGGGGCTACTTCCTCAGTATGGATTCCCCTTTTCCAGATTTTTAAGAACAGAGAATACCTTTCATTTCTTGTGGGAAGTGAGCTCTCCCTGGGTGGGAATAGGGCAAGGCAGACTTGTTCCTCCTGGCAAAGTTCCAGAGTTTCCTGTCTCTGGAAACTTCCAGGATGAAGGCCAGGATTGTGGATCTCTTTTCATTCTTTCCTCTTCTTCCTAGAAGGAGTCGAAGAAGAAAAACCAGTTGTCCATTTGCAACAAACTTTGCTATGCAGTTGGGGGGACCCCCTACCAGGTGACAGGTTGTGCCCTGGGGTTCTTCCTGCAGATCTACCTGTTGGATGTAGCTCAGGTGAGTGAGCTGAGCCCGCTAGGGCTCCTCCATCACCCCAAGGTGGGAGAGACTACGGACTCCAGGGTAGGGTCAGTTTCCCCATCTGTGAAATGGGACTGGGAATCCCTAGTCTCCTGCCTCTCAGAGTCACAGCGGATGAGAAACAAGAAGGCTTTGGAGAGTATCCAGAAGGGGAGTCTCTGCCCCAGGAGTCTTAGCTGGCAAGGTCAGCTCACTCTTCCTTGCCTGGCAAGAGCAACAGAGCCTGGAGGGGTAGGCGGTGGTGTGATAGAATGGAGCCCGCTGTGATGTTCTTAGAAGAGACTGGCACACAATACCCCCAGCTGGACAGCAGTAGCTGGCTTGGCTCAGGGGTTGGTGACTTTGCAAGAAAGGTATCTTGTATTCACTTAATAGATGGGGAACCCTAAGCCCCAGAAAAGACAAATGACTTAATTTAAGCAGCTAGTTTTTGAGCAACTCCCATGGACCAGGCCCAAAATGGGATGCAAATATGGGGAACCTGCTGTCAAAATGTAAAAAGTTAGAAAAGTCAGACTGGGGAAACTGCAGTGTGGGAGAGGCCTCTCCAGCTTCCTGGAGTGATAGTAATAGTAGAGCCTTGATGGATGAGGAAGAGTCCAGAGAAACTGTCTATTTAGGCCTAGAAGGTTTGGGGGGAGGGGGATAGCTTGAATGGGTAGTGATAGTAACAGTCTACTTTTTCAACATTTTTTCTATTGATTTCTTTTTCACATCCAAGATAGAGCTTGACCCTGTAAGATAGGGATCATAACCCCATTATACAGATGGGGAAATTGAGGGCCACTGCGGTGACCCAGCAAATGCTATTTCTTTCTTTTTTTTTTTTTTTTAGCAAATGCTATTTCTGATATCAGGTGGTTGGGGCTTGTGAGAGGGAGGCAAGGAACTGAATTCTGGATTCATTCTAATTGATGGGAGTGTTTTTCAAGGGCAGCGGAGGGGAGGACCTAGGGGGAAATATCTGGGAAAGTTTCCAAGGAGACACACAGTGCTACTTCTGTTGGGAAACTGTTGTTGTCATTATTAACAAGGCAAGTGATGATGCTTAAGGCCTGGGTGGGAGCAGTACAGGGTCCTACTGGCCAGGCTGAAGTGGGGAGGGAGCCCTGCCTTTGCCCATCAGTGAGGGTGGATGTTGCCCATCAGTTGAAGGATGAGGAAGTCATCTTTTGCCTGTTTCCCATCCCAGGTGGATCCTTTCTCTGCTTCCATCATCCTGTTTGTGGGCCGAGCTTGGGATGCCATCACAGACCCCCTGGTGGGCTTCTGCATTAGCAAATCCCCCTGGACCCGTCTAGGCCGCCTCATGCCCTGGTGAGTAGAAAATGCTCCTTCTGAGGTGGTAGAAGGCGGGGCTTCTGACATGTCTGCTACCCTGTGGTCCTTCCACATGGTTTGTCACAGGCTGGGGGGTGAGGAGAAGGAATGATGCAAAAACCCCAGCAAGGTCTCAGCTGCCCCAGGCATGGGCATTGGAACTCCTGCCAGTTCATACCCAGGCTGGCCGAATTGCTAGACTGAGCAGCTTCCCCTGGCCCAGGCCCCATTCCTCCCCAAGGTCCTTTTCCCTTCCATGAAGCTGGAATTCTAACTTCTCCCGCTCCATCACTTCCCATAATCGTTGAAAGGTTACACTCTGGAGCCGGCCTGCCTCATTTTGAATACCGACTTCGCCACTTAGAGCTGTACGACCTTAGGCAAGACATTTAACATCTCAGCCTCAAGTTTCTTCACCTGCAAAGTGGGGATAATGATTATGCCTGTCTCACAGGGTTGTGGTGAGAATTAAATTTTTTAATACGTAACGTGCTTAGAACCATTTCTGGCACTTATTAAGTGTAATTTGGCACCCCTGCAGAGTGGCTCCTGGTGGAGGGGTAAGCGTGGAAGGTACAACCCAGAAGGGACAGCATAACCTCTGGCTCCTTGGACCGTGAGAACTACCTTTTCCTTTGACACAGAGCCTACACGCCTCAGCCTCAGGCTTTGAGGCAAGGCTGGGAGGGGGGTGGTGCTACAGATCAGATGGCAAAGGCAGGCGCAAGGGACAGGCTGACAGTCCAGAGCTCTGGTTCCCTCCAGGACATCCTGCTTGGTGGTTGGGGGGCGGGGGGGGGGGGGCCAGCCCATCCAGGCTCGAGTGGGCGCCTTCCTGCCCCAGGGGCGCCCATACCTGGTCTCCGGCCTTCAAGGCCTTCAAAGCTCTTCCCACAGTCCCTGCCCCCCAGCACAGCTTCCTTTCCCACGAGGTCCCCCTCCCACTGAAATCCCGCCAGCCCCTGGCAAAGGCCCAGCTTGGGGCCTTTGATCCATGCTTCAGGGCCAGTGGGCAGGAGAGTCTGCCTTACCTGCACAGGCTGCTGGGGTTCCCGGTGAGCCAGCCCCTGAGACTGGGGCTTGTACCCGCCTCCCTGGCAGCCACTCAGGGGCGGGGCTGAGCTGCCACATCTCCTCATAAGACACAGCCAATGGCAGGCAGCTGCCCTGGCCAGCCTGAAGCAGCAGCAGCAGTAACAGCAGCAGCCCCGGTTACTCCCAGCACATTTGGTTCCACAGCCCCGGCTGCTCGGATGGAGTGTTTGGTGAAGGCTGCCAGAGGAGCCCTGGTTCTCTGAGGATTTGGGAGGCGTGGGGTAGAGCAAGGGCGGGAGAGCAGAGGAAGCCCTCCCTTTGGGAGGTGAGGTCTGGGGACGTCTCGTCCACGCAGGCACGTGCGGCAACCAGCTTGGTGAAGTAGCTGAGGGCCCTTCAGGCTGGTTTGTGATTCAGCACATGGCCTCAGCTGGCAGGGTGAGAACTCCTGGTGATACCTCTGAGTGGTACCCCCACCCCTGTCTGAGCGCATGCTGAGGGCTGCTGTGTAATGTACATGGCCCTCCTCTTCATCCACCCCCGTTAGGACCTGGGACCTGGCACCCCTTCTCCTTTCGGTGTAGAAAGAGGCTGGGCCTTCCAGGGCTCCTGAGCCCTGGGGCCCCCTCTCCCAGGCCTCAGACCAGTCCCTGCCCTCAGCCAGCATTTAAATCCTCCGTTTCAGACGAGGAAGACTCTGACGGAACACTTTCCTGGAGTTCCCGGCCACCCATTGAGAGGCAGAGTGTCAGCAGGGTCACATGGGAGATGCAGCAGGGATGGATCTGAGGTCTGATTCCCAGCCCAGTGCTCTCGGCAGCTCCCTGAAGTCTCCCGCTGAGCTTTCCTGGTGTGATAATCACAGCAAACACTTGTTGTGTCCCAAGAACTGTTCTACATTTTAATATCAACTTAAGTCTCAAAACTACTTCAACCCTGTGAAATAGAGCCAAAGTCCTTACAATGGCCTACTGGGCCCTGCATGACCTGGCACCCCATTTCCTGTCCAGCCTCATTTCCTAATTCCATCTCCCATGCTCACGCCACTCTCTCTGGCCCCCTGGCCTCCTTCCTACTCCCCAGGCCTGCTGGGGCACATTTCCCACCTGAGCACTGTTGCCCCACGAGCTCTGCCAGGCCAACTCCCTCCTCTCATTCGAGGCCTGGCACAGAGGTCACCTTCTCAGTGAGGGCTACCTTGGCCACCTGGTTGTGAATTGTACCCACATACTCCCAATCCCCTTTAGCCTGCTTTCCTTCTTTTTTCTACAGCACTTAATCACCGTCTACTATGTTATGTAGCTTTTTTGGTGTGTGGTAGAATACACTATTTAAAAATTTTTTAATTTACCATTTTAGCCATTTTCAAGTGTACAATTCAGTGACATTAAGTATAGTCACACTGTTTTGCGACCATCTCCAGAACTTGTTCCAAACGGAAACTCTGTACCCGTTAAACACTAACACCCCCCATTCCTTGCTCCCCTCCAGCCCCTGGCAACCAACTACTTTCTGTCTGTGAATTTGACTCATCTCAGTGGGATCATGCCAGATTTGTCTTTCTGTGTCAGGCTGATTTCGCTTAGCATAAGGTCTTCAAGTTTTATGTTGTAGCAAGTGTCAGAATTTCATTCCTTTTTAAGGCTGGATAGTATATATCTTACGTTTATTTTTTGTTTGCCAACTAGAATGTAAATTCCACAAGGGCAATGACTTGTCTGTTTTGTTTACTGATACGTCCCAAGTCATTAGAATAGCGCTCAGCGCAGAGTTGGCACTTGAATATTTCTTGAGTAAATGTTGAAGGTAAGGTAGGTGCTATTACTATCATCGTTTGTAAACGATAATTTGGTAAAATGAACCTCAAAAGTTAAATAACGTGCCCAAGACCAAGTTATTTATAGTTACTTGTAGAACCAGAACTGGATCCCGGAAGTGCGGCTCCAAAGGCCTTTTCACCATGGTTCTCTGCTGCCTTTCTATACTGATGCCGTGAAGTTGGACCATCCTGAGATCTAACTAGGATGGTGTGGGACTCACATGTGGGGAGGCACTGGGCCCAGTCCTCCCCTCTGGCTGCTCCAGAAGCAACACCTTCACCTGGAGTTGGCCTCCCCCGCTCCTGTGTATGCACACATGGGTGAGATCCCACTGGGATTTCTCCTCCCCCACTGCCTCCCTGCCCCACCATCTGAGGTCTTGGCCTGCATTCTCAGCCCCTCAGCCCATAGAAACCCCTGTCTTTGGAGCCTTCACACCTGGGGAGATGCAGGCAAGACTCAGGAGGGTCTGACCTCATACCCCATGCTCAGGATTGTAGGCTGGGGGCCCTGCCTCAGTGTGCCCTTCTGGGCTGGGCCATCAGTCCCTTCCCAGAGACCCTGGGGCGGGTACATCCAGGGGGAGGAATTTCCTTCCTGCCGGGCACCCTGTGAGGCTGCAGAGCAGTCCAGCCTGGGCCCTGATCCTGGGGTTTTGGCATCCTGCCTCCACTCAAACCCTCCCCTTCCTCAGGATCATCTTCTCCACGCCCCTGGCCATCATCGCCTACTTCCTCATCTGGTTTGTGCCTGACTTCCAACAGGGCCAGACCCTGTGGTACTTGCTTTTCTACTGCCTCTTTGAGACGCTGGTCACGGTGAGTATGGGCAGGGGTGCGGGAAGTCCCTGGGGCCTCCGGGGTTGGTGCCCGAAGCCACATCTGTCTGTCCATCGTCTGACTGGCCGAGGGCCTCTCTTCCATGCCAGTGTTTCCACGTTCCCTACTCAGCTCTCACCATGTTTATCAGCACGGAACAGAGTGAGCGGGATTCTGCCACTGCGTATCGTAAGTCTCCCCAGCCCACTGAGCCCCCCACCAGGGACCCAGGGTCTCCACTCCCTGACCCTCCTACCATGTTTCTTCCCTTGTGGGCCCAGCTCCCTGCTCTTGGGAGTGGGTGTGAAACCATCTTAAAAATAACTTACTGCTCTGGTGAGACCAGGGAGGTGGAAGGACCAGGGAGAGGTCACATAGCGAGGCCATGAGTTTAGGCCAAGGTGCCATCTACCCCAGTACCCAGTAACTGTCCTATCTGGAGCTGCTACTATCACCTGTGGCTAGAGCTGGGCTTATATCCATCCGACCTTCCTCCCTGGGGGCCCACAAGCCGTGCGGCCCCTCAAAAGGACTTGCTTTTTCCTGCTCAGGGATGACCGTGGAGGTATTAGGTACAGTGCTGGGCACAGCAATCCAGGGGCAGATTGTGGGCCAAGCACATACACCTTGTGTCCAGGACGCCAATGCCTCTACAGTAGCCTTGGAAGGTGTCAATCGCACGCAGAGCGCCACCTCACTCAGAGAAACGGTAAGGCCCTGGCAGGGCAGGGGTGGGGGAGGTGAGGAACGATGGGGTGATTTTGCCATTATCCTCAAAATATTAATAAAGGCTAGTGTTTGTAAATGTTGGGCATCTGTTATACAAAGTGTTAATGTGCCCACTTTGCAGATAAGGAAACTGAAGCACAGGGAGGCTAAATAATTTGTCCACGGTAATCGAGCTAGTGAGTTGCGGAAACTAGATTTGGGGAGATTTGAACTGTGGGCTCTCAGACTCCACAGCCTGGCCTTCTTAACCTTTTGTTCATCTGGACTTGGCCTTGGGAAGCAACAGCAGGTGCAGGCTGATTTCCCCATTTCACGGATAGAGACAGTGAGGCCCCCAGAGAAGGGACTGATCCAAGGTCATTGAGTAGAGCTGCTGGGAGCTGGGATGAAATCAGACTGACTGTTTCTCTATGTCACCTTTCCCCTCTTTACAGCAAAACGCATACCTACTGGCGGCAGGGGTCATTGCCTCCATCTATGTCATCTGTGCTGTCATCCTGACCCTGGGCGTGCGGGAGCAGAGAGGTGAGGGGTCCTGGGGAGGGGTGCAGGCCCCAGCGTGGGGTGGTTTTGTCCCTTTGCCTGGGCCTCAGGCTTGGGGAGGGGCCTCTGCTCCTGCCTCACCGTCCCCTCTGGCCCCCAGAACCCTACGAGACTCAGCAGGCCAAGCCGATGCCCTTCTTTCGGGGCCTCCGGCTGGTCATGAGCCATGGCCCGTACATCAAGCTTATTGCCGGCTTCCTCTTCACCTCCTTGGCTTTCATGGTGAGTCGGGCCCTGATATGCTCAGCCCGGGCGGGAGGGGGTATGTGGAACGAGGGGTGGGGTAGGCCTCGGACTCAGGATGGGACAAAGCCCGAGGGACAGGTGGAATGGAGGCGGAGTGAGCAGGGGTCCCTGGAGGAAGGGGAATGTCATGGAGGCTCAGCCCCAACTACATCACCTGTTTCCTTACCTTTCCTTCCCACCACGCTCTCCTGTCCCCCAGCTGGTGGAGGGGAACTTCGCCCTGTTTTGCACCTACACCTTGGGTTTTCGTAACGAATTCCAGAATCTGCTCCTGGCCATCATGGTGCGTGTGGGGCCCCGAGGGTGGCCGAAGTGGCTTAGGCTGCGAGATGGTTCTTTGGATAGCCAGAGGACGTTTCCCAGACTGGCCCAAGGTCATGAGGGATGAGGGAGGCTTCTCAGAACCTTTGGATCTGACCTACCACTGCTTAGGTAGGACGATGAAAGAAAGAGTTTGGGTACATATATCAAATCTTTATGTTGTACACCTTGAACTAGTACAATGTTATATGTCAATTATATCTCAATTACACTGGGGGAAAAAGAAGAAAGGGTTTGGGGTTAGATGTTCAAGTAGAGAGCATAGCAAAAGCAAAGGTGTTGGAAGCCAGAACTTCCGGAGCTCTGTGCTCAGAGAAGGCAGGAGACGAGATTGGGACTCGCTCTCAGCTCCCCTGAAGAGCCATCGGGTGCCTGTCCTCAACTGTCCAGATGATGTCATCTGTCTCTTGAGCAGGGCTGGGAGCACCTTTAGAGTCCTGGAAAGAGCAGGGGGTATTCCATGGCTCTAACCCACTTCCCTCTCCTCCCCCTTTGCCCATCCACAGTTCTCGGCCACAGTCACCATCCCCATCTGGCAGTGGTTCCTAACCCGGTTTGGCAAGAAGATGGCTGTGTACATTGGGATCTCAGTGAGTGGGGCTGAAGGACAGGGCCTGGGCTGACTTGGGGGCTACTGATGGGAGCTTCCCAGCTGACTCGTATTCCTGTGCCCGCTCCCCTAGTCAGCAGTGCCATTTCTCATCTTGGTGGCCCTCATGGAGAGTAACCTGATTGTCACATATGTGGTAGCTGTGGCAGCTGGCATCAGTGTAGCAGCTGCCTTCTTACTACCCTGGTAAGTATATATAGGCCCAGCTGGGTATGTTTCCCAGCCTCCTACCCCCCAGTTCTGAAGCTCCTTAGGGAGAATCCTGTGGGGCTTGTCTCCCTGCAGGCCATTCTGTGGGTCCAGGTTGGGGGTGGGGCAGGTCTTCCCAGTACAGTTGTACAGGTTGTGAACTGCACAACCACATCTAGTCAGGGTGGGAAATGGGGGCTTAGATCTTTGCACTCTATACCTGCCTAGCTGAGCAACTAGATCTGGGGCTACTTCATCTTGGAGGAAGGGGCCGTCTTTTTTTATTCACATGAAGCTGCCCACTCCTCATTGAACTGTGTGTGAGCTGTGGGACTGCAAACTCTCAGAGGACTACTCTTATTGACACGGACCACATGGCCTAGTGGAGGTCTGGGGTTGCTAGGTGGAAGGGTGCTCACGGCTGCCACCACCGTGTACAGGTCCATGCTGCCTGACGTCATTGATGACTTCCACTTGAAGCAGCCCCATATCCATGGGACCGAGCCCATCTTCTTCTCCTTCTATGTCTTCTTCACCAAGTTTGCCTCTGGAGTCTCCCTGGGCATCTCCACCCTCAGTCTGGAGTGAGTGGGGTGGGAGTCTGGGCAGTGCTGGGCAGGGGTGGGTCCCAGGTGCCCCATCCTCACCACTCCCCTAACCACTGGGTCCCACAGCTTTACTGGGTACCAGACCCGTGGCTGCTCCCAGCCAGCACGTGTCAAGTTCACACTGAAGATGCTGGTGACCATGGCTCCCATAGTCCTCATCCTCGTAGGCCTGCTGCTCTTTAAGCTGTACCCCATTGACGAGGAGAAGCGGCGGCAGAACAAGAAGGCCCTGCAGGCCCTGAGGTGAGTGGGGAAGGGACAAGGAGGTGGACGAGGGGACATCATCCAGTCTAAGCCCTCGGCTAGTGCCTCCTGGGGCCAAAGCCAGACCTGCCTTCCACACATCTTCCCTGGACAGCTCCTCCTCTGCCCTTTCCCCCAGCTGATTCATCACCGTGGCAGTTAACATTTCTTGAACACAGGCTGCCTGCCCGGGCTGAGTGGTTTTACATTTATTCATTCAACAAGTACTTAATGGGATGCCTATGTGCCAGGCATTGCTGTAGTGAATGAAACAGATAAATCCCTGCCCTCAAGGAGTTTACATTTTAGAGAATGTACTCGTGATCTCCTATGGTCGTCCAACAACCTTGGGTGTCAGAGATTCCTATGATTCCCACTCCGCAGATGAAGACACTGAGGCTTAACCAGGAAGAGTGACAAGTGATAAGGGGCAGAGCTGGGGTTTGAGCCCTGGTGTTCTGACTCCAGAGCCCACACTCTTCACGGCTCTCCTGGTGTGCAGGACCTCAGGTGCGGAGACCAGAGGGCAGGGTGGAGTGAGTTGTGCCAGCTCAGCTCGCCCAGGCCAGGGCGTGGTACTGGGGCTTGGGGTGCCTTGTGGGCTGCAAGAACAGCGAACAAACCTACCAGCAGTTTCTGGGCTGAGAGTGGGAGTGAGCAAACTACGTCCTGTGATTTAGACCAGCCTGGCAGTGAGCTAAGACCTCAGAGCCAAGATCCTGCGGGGAACAAGCAGGTGGGTAAGGGTGCTTCCTCCAGCCCATCTCCTCTGGCTTTTGCAGGGAAGAGGCCAGCAGCTCGGGCTGCTCTGACACAGACTCTACAGAACTAGCCAGAATCCTCTAGGGCCTGCTGGGTGGCCCAAAGCCACCATGCACAGGGCCTGGGTCACCGGGCCAGATGAGGAATCTGGGCCTGCTTGCCTGCTCACTGAACAGCTGGTCTCCAGATGCCAGGAAGGGAGCCAAAGACTCAAGAGTGAGCGACTCAGGACGCCTCCTGTGCCCATCGTGAGGCGGGCTGTTTATACAGCCACCAGCCTCCCTCTGCCCCCGACAGGGGCCAAGCCCAGGGGCTGCTACTGTGAATATACCACGAGGACTGATCGGGCCTAGCCCGGGACACTAATGTAGAAACGTTTTATACAGAGACTAATTAATAACTTAATGACCATGTACATAGCAGTCTGTGTGTTTGTATATGTCTGTGAGCTATTAATGTTATTAATTTTCATAAAAGCTGGGAAACGGAGCTGCCTGTTTTCTGTCTTTGTCCTGACACTGAGCCGTTCTGTGCCAAGGTGCAGAGAGTGAGGGAGTGTTCAGCCGCAGGTGCCCTGGGGGGCGAGAATGTGTGTGGAGGTGTGATAACAGCATCAGCTAACACTTACTAAACACCTGTCTGTACCAGGCCCAGGTGTGGAAGCTTTCCTCTCACTTTGCCGATGTTCTCACTTAATCCTGGGAACCATCCTGCTAGGTCAGGACTGTCCCCATTTTAAAGATGATGAAACTGAGCCCCAGTGTTGAGAGGGACTTAGCTAAACTCACACAGCCAGAAGAGACCTAACTGGAGTAACATCCCAGGTCTTCGAGACTAGTGCCTTAACCACTATCCACTGCTCCCCTGTGTCTGAGAGCGGCCAGTTTGCTCTGCTCAGGCCCGCATGCTCTGCTTCCCACGCTAGGCTGGCCTGAGCATGTGGTGCTGGCTGTGCTGGGGCAGACTCTGTGACTGGGCCCCTGTGGGGTCTCCAGAGGCCTGTGATTCTTCCTCCACCACTGATAATGACAGTGTTGGAAGGCGGGAATGTACCCAGCTGGGTGTATGTGTTGGTTGAGGGGAGGGGGGTCTCACCACTGGTGGCGGGGAGGAGGATGGTGGGGAAGGCCTAGTTTGTAGCATTTGCCTATTTCCAAGCTGTAAATATTCTCACTATAGCCAATTTCAAGTTACTAGCAGTTGTTCTGTCCTGCAAAATTCCTGAAAATTTAATAATTTGCCCTCACAAGCTGGTAGGAACTTGCCTCAGCAAGTCATTGGGTTTTTTTTTTTTTTTTTTTTTTTGCGGTATGCGGGCCTCTCACTGTTGTGGCCTCTCCCGTTGCGGAGCACAGGCTCCGGACGCGTAGGCTCAGCGGCCATGGCTCACGGACCCAGCCGCTCCGCGGCATGTGGGATCTTCCCACACCGGGGCACGAACCCATGTCCCCTGCATCGGCAGGCGGACTCTCAACCACTGTGCCACCAGGGAAGCCCCAAGTCATTGCGTTTTACACACTTAGATGAAACTCCAAAAAATGAAGAAAGCAACACTGGCAGGATCAAGAGGCTACCAATCCAACCTCTTTATTTTATATAGATGAATAAATGAGGCCCAGAGAAGAGGCATGCTTAGACTCTTTAGGCTTGGTTTTTACTTTGGGTTTGGGGCTTTTTTTTTTTTTTTTTGAGTTGGAGCTCCATTTTTTGGATGAAGTTCTACTTAACCACTTTTTAAAAAAATTTTATTTACTTATTTTTGGCTGCGTTGGGTCTTCCTTGCTGCCTGCAGGCTTTCTCTAGTTGTGGCGAGCGGGGGCTACTCTTTGTTGCAGTATGTGGCCTTCTCGTTGCGGTGGCTTCTCTTGTCGCGGAGTGCAGGCTCTAAGGTGCATGGGCTTCAGTAGTTGCAGCACGCGGGCTCAGTAGCTGTGGCGCACAGGCTCAGTAGTTGCGGAGCACGGGCTTAGTTGCTCCGCGGCATGTGGGATCTTCCCGGACCAGGGCTCAAACCCGTGTCCCCTGCATTGGCAGGCAGATTCTTAACCACTGCGCCACCAGGGAAGCCCTCAACCACTTTTTAAAATTTATAAAGTGTTAATAACAGGCACTGTTACACATACTTAGTAAATATCAATTTAATTAGTCCTCCTAACTTCCCTCTGAGTGAGGTAGGTACATTTCCATTCAGTAGTTTTGCCACCACCAAGCCAGGTCCTGCTGCTGCCTTTGGAGCTGCCCTCAGGGTCAAAGGCTGCTCTGGTCTGACTTCCGTAGCTGGAGCGTTCAAGGACTCCAAGATGACATTTGCAGAGGTCCACTCACACCTCCCATCTCCCTCCACTCACACCTCCCTTCTCCCTCCACTCTGATCAATAACCACCAAATCCCATCTTTAAAAGAGAAATTTCCTAAACCACCCAAGCTTACTTCTTTCCCATTCCTGCAATTACTTCTCAGGTCTTATCTTCTCTCACCTTGGATGATTATACCAGCATCCTCACTGGCTGACTGATTTGATCTCAAATCAGATTTGATTCCTTCCGCAAGCTATCCAAGATAACCTAGTAGATTTCCTGTTTAGAAACTCCTTTGAGTCCCCATTGTCTTCAGGAGGAAATCCAAGACCCCTGCCGACTTCCCCAGCTCTAGATTTAGATGCAGCCCTTTTTGCAGGTCACCTGCCTGGCCCTGGAACACACCTCTGGCCCTTGGTCCCCTTGGTAGACACTGGTCCAGTGTGCCTTTGCTCCAGCATGCCTCTCGAAAGCTATGCCTGTCCCTTGCATCTTTGGGGCAGCTCTGGGAATCCATGCCCTCGTCATGGTCGCCCACACGGCGCCCAGGGCCAGGCATGGAGGGGAGGGGTGGGGCGTGTGGAGCTGAATGAATGAGCTAAGACTAGAGAGGGCTTTGTCAGCCAGACCCAACTCCCACTGACCCACTAGGAGGCTTCCCCGGTCTCAGTTTCCCTCCATTGTACCTTGGGGATTTAGAATTGAAAACCCTTGCTTCTCCAGTTTCATGTTCACAGAAAGTGGTTCTCCTCAAAGACCGTTTGCTGACTCTTGGGGGTGTGATTTAGGAGGCTGGATAGGTGGGGGAAGTGGGAAAGCGATCTGGGATCCCAGGGACTCCTTGGATCATTGGCTGCTCCAGGTGCCTCTGGACAGCTCATACTTTCCTGTCCTTCGGGAGACGCTGCCACCTTGACTTCCTCTACGCTTGGATCCAGCAACACTACAACAAACCCTGCCTCTCCCTCTTCACTGTCCTGCCCTCAGCCAGGCAAAGCACGTACCCCTCCACTCCACCCCTGCTGAGGACCAGATGTGCCTTTGACTCCACCTGCTGGCAGAAAGGGGAAACACCTTTTAACACTGCAAAGAAGGATTTCCGGATCTGTCCTTGACTGGCTCTAGGACCCTGGTTATCCATTTACGCAACAAATATTTATAATGGGCCTATTATGCGTCATGCATCGATTAGGCTCTGAGGATAGAGTGGTGAACAAAACAGAGCTTACCTTCTTAGTGGGGACCAATGACAAATAAATGGACATGCACATAAGATAATTTCGGATTGCAATAAGCACCATAAAAGAAATAAGCAGGGTGCACTAATAGAGGGAACTGGTGTGGAGGTTACTTTATTTATTTTATCTGGAGGTTATTTTAAATCAGGTGCTCAGGAAAGAATGTTCTGAGAAAGTGATGTTTGAATCAGATCACAAAGGAGGAGAATTAGACAGACATTTGAAGAGATTGGGGGAAAGTATTGCAGGTAGAAGCGACAGCTAGCATAAAAACCCAGAGGTAGGAAAGAACCTAGTGTATTTGAAGTACTGAAAGAGCACTGTGCAGCCAGAGAGTCGTGAAGGAGAGGGTAGATGGTGTGACATGGATTTGGAGAGCTATGTGGGAACCAGCTCACCCAGGGCCCTGCAGCCCACAGTGAGAGTTTCAGTTCTATTTTGAGAGCAGCCAAAGCCACTGAAGAGGTTTAAAAATTGATTTACATTTCTACAAAATTGATTTACATTTCTAAAAAAGTGTAGGCAGAGGCAGATGGCACAGGGCTTTGTGAACCAAAAGGATTTTTCTCTTTATCCTAAGAGCAGACAGAAGCCATTGACAAGTTTTAAGTAGGGGAACCATATGATGATTAAGAGTTTAGAAAGACTGTATCATCTGCTTTGTGGAGAAAGGATTGAAGGAAGTGGAAGTGGAAGCAGGATGACTAATGAAGAGGCTGCTCTTGAAATGTTCCTGGGTAATGAAGAGTACCAGACAGAGGTGGTGGCAGTGGAAACAGAAAGAAGAGAGATTTGGCAGCTGTTTGGCCTGGATAGTTGACAGAGAAAGGGTGAGAGAGGGAGAGGGAAAGAGAGAAATGAAGGGGATGTCTAGATTTCTTTCTTTCTTAATAATTTTATTTATTTATTTTTGGCTGCATTGGGTCTTCATTGCTGTGCATGGGGTGTCTGTAGTTGAGGCAAGGGGTGCTACTCTTCGTTGTGATGAGAGGGCTTCTCATTGTGGTGCTTCTCTTGTTGCATAGCATGGATTCTAGGCATGCAGGCTTCACTAGTTGTGGCACACAGGCTCAGTAGTTGTGGTGCACGGGCTTAGTTGCTCCACAGCCTGTGGGATCTTCCTGGACCAGGGCTCGAGCACACGTCCCCTGCATTGGCAGCCAGATTCTTAACCACTGTACCACCAGGGAAGTCCAATGCCTAGATTTCTAATTTGGGGAACAGAGAGGGAGCAATAGAGGAGCTCCCTCCGTAATAGAGGGAGCACTGGAGGAGGAGCAAGCTTGGGGGACAAAACAATTCATTTGTCACCTGTTTGTATCATTTTCATATAAAAAAAAGGAAGAAATCACACTTAGAAATTCGACTAAATCAGAAACAAAGATATGAACTATCACCACTATTACTATGTAACCTTTCATTGGAGATATTAGCCAATGCAATTAGATAAAAAAAGAAATAAAATTGGAAAGTAGGTAAAATTATATTTATTTGCCAATGATTGTATTCCAAGAGAACCCAAGTGAATCAACTGAAAAACTCCTCTAAACAAGAAAAGTCCATAAGGATATGGGATATAAAATTAACATACAAAAATCAATACAGAGAGGGCAGACAGCAGAAGCAAGAAGAATTACAATTCTGCAGTGTGTGGAGGGAAAACCACATTCACAGAAAGAGAGACAAAATGAAAAGACAGAGGACTTTGTACCAGATGAAGGAACAAGATAAAACCCAAGAAAAACAACTAAATGAAGTGGAGATAGGCAACCTTCCAGAAAAAGAATTCAGAATAATGATAGTGAAGATGATCCAGGACCTCAGAAAAAGAATGGAGGCAAAGATCGAGAAGATGCAAGAAATGTTTAACAAAGACCTAGAAGAATTAAAGAACAAACACCTAGAAGAATTAGAGAACAAACAAACAGAGATGAACAATAAAATAACTGAAATGAAAAATACACTAGGAGGAATCAACATCAGAATAACTGAGGCAGAAGAACGGATAAGTGACCCAGAAGACAGAATGGTGGAATTCACTGCCATGGAACAGAATAAAGAAAAAAGAATGAAAAGAAATGAAAACACCCCAAGAGACCTCTGGGACAACATTAAATGCAACAACATTTGCATTATAGGTGTCCCAGAAGGAGAAGTGAGAGAGAAAGGACCAGAGAAAATATTTGAAGAGATTATTGTCAAAAACATTGCAAACATGGGAAAGGAAATAGCTACCCAAGAGCAGGAAGTGCAGAGAGTCCCAGGCAGGATAAAACCAAGAAGAAACACGGTGAGACACATAGTAATCAAACTGACAAAAATTAAAGACAAAGAAAACTTATTGAAAGCAACAAGGGAAAAACAACAAGTAACATACAAGGGAACTCCCAGAAGGTTAACAGCTGATTTCTCAGCAGCAACTCTACAAGCCAGAAGGGAGTGGCATGATATACTTAAAGTGATGAAAGGGAAGAACCTACAACCAAGATTACTCTACCTGGCAAGGATCTCATTCAGATTCGATGGAGAAATCAAAATCTTTACAGACAAACAAAAGCTAAGAGAATTCAGCACCACCAAACCAGCTCTACAACAAATGCTATAGGAACTTCTCTAAGTGTGAAACACAAGAGAAGAAAAGGACCTACACAAACAAACTCATAACAACTAAGAAAATGGTAATAGGAACATACGTATCAATAATTACCTTAAAAGTGAATAGATTAAATGCTCCAACCAAAAGACACAGGCTCACTGAATGGATACAAAAGCAAGAACCATATATACACTGTCTACAAGAGACCCACTTCAGACCTGGGGACATACAGACTGAAAGTGAGGGGATGGAAAAAGATATTCCATGCAAATGGAAATCAAAAGAAAGCTAGAGTAGCAATACTCATATCAGATAAAATAGATTTTAAAATAAAGAATGTTACAAGAGACAAAGAAGGACACTAGGTAATGATCAAGGGATCAATCAAAGAAGAAGATATAACAATTATAAATATATATGCACCTAGCATAGGAGCACCTCAATACATAAGGCAACTGCTAACAGCTATAAAAGAGGAAATAATAGTGGGGGACTTCAACACCTCACTTACACCAATGGACAGATCATCCAGACAGAAAATTAATAAAGAAACACAAGCTTTAAATGACACAATAGACCAGATAGATTTAATTGACATTTATAGGACATTCCATCCAAAAAACAGCAGATTATACTTTCTTCTCAAGTGCACACAGAACATCCTCCAGGATAGATCACATCTTGGGTAGCAAATCAAGCCTCGGTAAATTTAAGAAAATTGAAATCATATCAAGCATCTTTTCTGACCACAATGCTACGAGATTAGAAATAAATTACAGGGAAAAAAACGTAAAAAACACAAACACATGGAGGCTAAACAATCACTTACCAAATAATCAAGAGATCACTGAAGAAATCAAAGAGGAAGTCAAAAATACCTAGAGACAAATGACAATGAAAACATGACGATCCAAAACCTATGGGATGCAGCAAAAGCAGTTCTAAGAGGGAAGTTTATAGCAATACAAGCCTACCTCAAGAAACAAGAAAAATCTCAAATAAACAATCCAACCTTAAAGGAAAGTTAGAGAAAGGAACTAGAGAAAGAAGAAAAAACAAAACCCAAAGTTTGTAATGATCAGAGCAGAAATAAATGAAATAGAAACAAAGAAAACAACAGCAAAGATCAATCAAACTAAAAGCTGGTTCTTTGAGAATGTAAACAAAATTGATAAACAATCCCATTCACCATTGCAACAAAAAGAATAAAATACCTAGGAATAAACCTACCTAAGGAGGTAAAAGACCTGTACTCAGAAAACTGTAAGACCCTGATGAAAGAAATCAAAGATGAAACAAACAAATGGAGAGATATACCATGTTCTTGGATTGGAAGAATCGATATTGTGAAAATGACTATACTACCCAAAGCAATCTACAGATTCAACGTAATCCCTATTAAACTACCAGTGGCCTTTTTTACAGAACTAGAACAAAACATCTTAAAATTTGTATGGAGACACTAAAGACCCCAAATAGCCAAAGCAGCCTTGAGGGCAAAAAATGGAGCTGGAGAAATCAGACTCCCTGACTTCAGACTATACTACAAAGCTACAGTAATCAAGACAATATGGTATTGGCACAAAAACAGAAATATAGATCAGTGGAACAGGATAGAAAGCCCAGAGATAAACCCACGCACCTGTGGTCAACTAATCTATGACAAAGGAGGCACAGATATACAGTGGAGAAAAGACAGTCTTTTCAATAAGTGGTGCTCAGAAAACTGGTTAGCTACATATAAAAGAATGAAATTAGAACACTTCCTAACACCATACACAAAAATAAACTAAAAATGGATTAGAGACTTAGTGTAAGACTGGACACTATAAAACTCTTAGAGGAAAACATAGGAAGAGCACTCTTTGACATAAATCACAGCAAGATCTTTTTTGATCCACCTCCTAGAGTAAGGGAAATAAAAACAAAAATAAACAAATGGGACCTAATGAAACTTAAAAGCTTTTGCAAAGCAAATGAAACTGCAAACAAGACAAAAAGGCAACCCTCGGGATGGGAGAAAATATTTGCAAATGAATCAACAGACAAAAGATTAATCTCCAAAATATATAAACAGCTCAGCCAGCTCAAGACCAAGAAAACAAACAACCCAATCCAAAAATGGGCAGAAGACCTAAATAGACATTTCTCCAAAGAAGATATACAGGTTGCCAACAAACACATGAAAGAATGCTCAACATCATTAATCATTAGAGAAATGCAAATCAAAACTACAATGCGATATCATATCACACCAGTCAGAATGGCTATCATAAAAAAATCTACAAACAATAAATGCTGGAGAAGGTGTGGAGAAAAGGGAACCCTCTTGCACTGTTGGTGGGAATGTAAATTGATACAGCCACTATGGAGAACAGTATGGAGGTTCCTTAAAAAAACAGAAATAGAACTACCATACGACCCAGCAGTCCCACTACCGGGCATATACCCTGAGAAAACCATAATTCAAAAAGACTCATGCACCCCAATGTGCATTGCAGCACTGTTTACGATAGCCGGGACATGGAAGCAACCTAAATGCCCATCGACAGATGAACGGATAAAGAAGATGTGGTACATATATACAATGGAATATTACTCAGCCATAGAAAGGAACGAAATTGGGTCATTTGAAGAGACGTGGATGCAACTAGAGAGTGTCATACAGAGTCAAGTAAGTCCAATAGAGAAAAACAAGTATCATATATTAAGAGATATATGTGGAACCTAGAAAATTGTAGAGATAAACCAGTTTGCAGGGCAGAAACTGAGACACAGATGTAGAGCACAAA
>NW_020172597.1:4033520-4131900 GCF_003031525.2 Neophocaena asiaeorientalis asiaeorientalis
TATATACAATGGAATATTACTCAGCCATAAAAAGGAACGAAATTGGGTCATTTGTAGAGACGTGGATGCAACCAGAGAGTGTCATACAGAGTCAAGTAAGTCCAAAAGAGAAAAACAAGTATCATATATTAAGAGATATATGTGGAACCTAGAAAATTGTAGAGATAAACCAGTTTGCAGGGCAGAAACTGAGACACAGATGTAGAGCAATGGCAGCCCATGTGCCTACAGCCCGTGCTCCACAATGAGAGAAGCCACTGCAATGAGAAACCTGTGCACTGCAACGAAGAGTAGCCCCCGCTCTCCACAACTAGAGAAAGCCCGCGCACAGCAACGAACACCCAACACAGCCAAAAATAAATAAATAAATTTTTTAAAAAAGAAAAACTAGAAAAATGGTACAGATGAACCAGTTTGCAAGGCAGAAATAGAGACAGAGATGTAGAGAACAAATGTATGGACACTAAGGGGGGAAAGTGGGGGGTGGGGGGGATGGTAGTGTGCTGAATTGGGCAATTGGGATTGACATGGATAAACTGATGTGTATAAAGTGGATGACTAATAAGAACCTGCTGTAAATGAGTTGGGTATAACTCTCCTAGGAAATGAAGTACCTTTTGAAAAAGAAATATTCATTTAACATTTAACAATTCCTTCAATTTTATTTCCACTTACTGTTTTTGGTATGGGCGGGAGGGAGACAAAAGGGGGAGGAGATATGGGGATATATGTATATGTATAACTGATTCACTTTGTTATAAAGCAGAAACTAACACACAATTGTAAAGCAATTATACTCCAATAAAAATGTTAAAAAAACAAAACAACTGCATCGTTTGACATGATAACCACTACCATGTGTGGCTATTTGAATTTAAATGCAAAATAATTAAAATTAAATGAAAAAAGATTCGGTTTCTCAGTCCTACTGGTTACATTTTAAGTTCTCAATAGCCACGTGTGCTTAGTGGCTATTGTATTCATGTAATTATAGAACATATCCATCATTGCACAAAGTTCTATTGTCCAGTGCTAAGTTAGAAGATAAGGGGAAAGAGAAGACCACACTTATGAGAGCAACAAGTTACCTAGGAATAGGAAAAAAATAGCTCTCTGTTACACCACATGACCTATTTGGGCACAGACCCCCTGTCTAGACCGCTCTGTATTTCAGGTCACAGCCAAAGTCTCATCTCTTTGGGAATCTTCCCTGACTTTTCCAGGCTGACTCAGAGGTCACTCCAGTACCCGCCAGTGCAACATACAGTTGATTCTCATTATTTGCAGATTCCGTGTCTGCAAATTTCCTACTTGCTAAAATTCATTTGTAACCCCAAGAAGCGGGGCAGGAGAGGGGAGAAGAAAGCAGCAGCAATGACAGAGGCGGTAGAGAACCAGGGAAGGTTTAGGACTGGGTGTTTTGGATGAGATCCAGAGCCTCCCTCTTTTTTTTTTTTTTTCTTCAGCTAAGGCAGCAAAAGAGATGATTTATTGTACACATGTTACATTCAGCCACAAGTGAGAACAGAACTAGTCTAGAATGTCAAAGGTCCAGGGCAAAGGACCAAAAGGGACCGTTTTGATACGAGCAAGGGGGTTCTCTCAAAGGTGGTCGAGGCGATCAGAATGGCCATCGATGTTCCAGATCCACTGAGACAAGTTCTAGACAGTAGGCAAGCAGTCCAACAATTTGTACCAGCGTCCCTGGCCTCTGGCTTCCCTTGTTTCTGCTCCTGTGGCTTTCTAGGTCCTCCCTCTTTTTCTCCAGGGCAGCTGTGAGAGGCAGGGTGGGGCTCACATCTCCAGGGCAATCAAGGAAGTGCCCGATTGCTATGGCCTAAAGTGCTTTCCATTTTCCGGGGTGAGGCCTAAGCCCTAAAGTGGCCCAGCCATGAGTAAGTTCTGATTGCTCACCCATCCAGGAAATTACCTTCTGTCTGGCAGAGATCTTGTTGAAAATGACCTGGGTTGGGTGGAGTGAGTCCCCACTCCAAGGTGATCCAATATGGCCTGGATAGCTTGGAGGGAGTCTGGGATATCTTGGGGGTGACCTGGGTCAGAGAAGCAAGGAGGGGGCAGGACTGTCTGCCCTTATAGTGGTTCATCAGAGATGAGAGATGAGGCCTGAAGTCTCTCTGTCTCCCACGGCAGTCACCGCAGTCACTCAACCCAGTACCTTTCCCTTAGGACCCCCATGCAGCCTCAAAGGACATCTGTAATGGGGAAGGTAGGGGAACCACCCAGGGCAGCCCGCAGGTTCAGAGAGGGCAATGGAGTCACACAAGGTCACACAGCCAACCAGAGACAGAAGCAGAATGGAATCTAGTTCTCACTCCCACACTTAGAGTTAATTTTGTTTTCCCTCCAAATTATCAGTTTCTTTCTTTCTTTCTTTTTTTTTTCAGTATTAATGCTTTATTTCCTAAACAGGGTAGTGGTTTCACAGGTGTTTATTACATTAGTCCTTATAGCCTCTGTATGTCTGAAATACATCATAATTTTTAAAGGGGGTAAATGGTAAATTTGTAGAATACAAGAACAGTTTAGAGGAGAGCTTGCTGACGGAGGGGCATGGATGGGCATAGGGATGAAGAAGTAACAGTCGTGTCTCAGGGCTGAGGAACTGATCTCCATCCCCTTCATCCCCACTGCAGTTTTCTTGGTTCAGGTTTTCATCTTTTCAATAGCTTCCTGTTTGTTTTTCCTTGTTAAAGTCTTGTTCCCCAGAATTTATTGTTTATAGTTCTGAGCGGAATTGTCAGTTTCTGAAGGACCAAGACTCTTGTCCTGTGTCAGTCCCTTCCCCTTTACTTCCACCAGGGCCTAGACTCCAGAGCTAGTTTCCTAGCAGATGGGTTTGGTCTTTTCTGTTAACACCCAGGCGAGATGCAGATCCACTCCCTGCTATTTCTTAAAGGGACCCATGCACACAGCCCACAAGGGAAGAGACTAGGTTGTCTAACCCAACTGCCACCTGATGCTTGGATGCCGCAACGACATTTCCGCCTGTGGCTGGCTGGCTGCATTTTGCTCACACATGCCGTTGGCAGACGGTTCATTATGGTTCAAGTCAGTCTTTTTATTTCTAAAGAAAGGTGTAAAAAAGATATTCCTCATCCTAAATGGAAACTGGGTGCTTGTGGTTTGCCCCCCACATACCCTGGATCTGTCTTTGGGGTCTGCACAAAACACAACCTCCTTCAATCTCATCTCAAACCTGCAGAGAGTTGAAGATAGACCCATGTCCCCAGAAATGGGTTCAAGGCTTGGTTTCACTCCTTTAGTTGCTTTAATTTCCTGTAAAGAGCATGCGTTTATTTGCTTTTGTAATTATAAAGGAAGCTCCTTATTAAAAAAATTTGTTATTACGGTAAATTTCATATAGGAAAATGCACAAATCTTAACTGTACAGCTCAACTTTTCCCTATGTATACACCCACATAACCTCCACCCAGTTCAAGATATAGAACATTTCTATCTCCCTGGAAGTTCCCTTGTGCCTTTTTCAATCAATACCCAATCCACCAGAGGTAATGACTATTCTGATTTCTGTCACCATAGGTTAGTTTTGCTTATTCTTGAACTTCTTATGAATGGGACCATATAGTATGTATTCTTCTGTGTCTGGTTTCTTTGCCTTAGCACAGTGTTTTTGAGATTTATCTGTGTTGTTCTGTGTACTAGTATTTTTTTTTCATTTTGATTATTGCTGGTAATATTTCAGTTTGTGAATACATCACCAAGTGCTTTATTCTCCTGTTGATGGATATTTGGATTTTGTCCAATTTTGGCTGTTGACTAAAGTTGCTGTGAACATTCTTGTACCAGACTTCTGACAGACATATGAACTAATCTTTCTTGGGTGTATGTCTGCATGTGGAATTGTTGCGTCATAGTGTAGATGTATGTCTGGCTTTTTAAGGATCTGCCAAATAATAACATATGCAAATTCAAGTTAGTCCACATCCTCAGCAACCCTAGATGACGGGTTTTTTTTAAAAGCCTTTCTTCTGAATGTATCAAGTATCTCATTGTTGCTTTGACTTGCATTCTTTGATGAGATATTATTTTAAGCAGTTTCATACATTACTGGCCATTTGTCCTTTGTGAAATGCTTGTTCCAAGTCTTTTACTCATTTTGAATTGAATGCTTGTATTTTTCTTAACGATTTGTAAGGGTTCTTTCTATATTCTAGATATGATTTATCAGTCTCTACCTTGCTGATTTGTTTTCTTAATGGTATCTGTTGATGATTAGATGTTTTGAAGTCCAATTTATCCATTTTTTAATAGCTAAGTGCATTTTGTGATCTGACTAAGAAATCTTTACCTACCCCAATATCAAAAAAACTCTATGTATTTATTTAGAAGTTTGAGTGCTGAAGTTTTTACATTTAGGTCTATGATCCACCTTAGAATTATTTTCTGTGTATAGTTTAAGGGTCAGGGTTCTTTTTTCTCCACATACATCTAATTGTTCCAATATCATTTGTTAAAACGCCATCCTTCCTCTACTTAATTACAATGACACCTTTGATGAAAATCAAGAGAGCATACACGTGTGGGTCCATTCTAGACTCTTTATTCTGTTCCAGTGATTGTATTTGTCTATTTTTGCTCCAAAAGCTCCCTGCTATTAATTACTATAGCTTTATAGTAAATCTTGAAATCTGGTGACGTAAGTCTTCCAACTTTTTTTCAAGAGTTCTTGTATATTCTGGGCTTCCCTTGTGGTGCAGTGGTTAAGAATCCGCCTGTCAATGCAGGAGACACGGGTTTGAGCCCTTGTCCGGGAAGATCCCACATGCCGCGGAGCAACTAAGCCCGTGTGCCACAACTACTGAGCCTGCGCTCTAGAGCCCACGAGCCACAACTACGGAGGCTTCGTGCTGCAACTACTGAAGACTGCACGCCTAGAGCCTGTGCTCCACAACGAGAAAAGCCACCGCAATGAGGAGCCCGCGTGTCGCAACAAAGAGCAGCCCTGGCTCTCCACAACTAGATACAACTACAGAAAACCTGGGCACAGTAATGAAGACCCAATGCAGCCAAAAAAAAAGAGTTCTTGGATATTCTAGGTCCTTTAATTATCACGTAAATTTTTTATTTTATTTTATTTTATTTTATTTTTTTTTTGCGGTACGCGGGCCTCTCACTGCTGTGGCCTCTCCCGCTGCGGAGCACAGGCTCGGGACGCGCAGGCTCAGCGGCCATGGCTCACAGGCCCAGCCGCTCCGCGGCATGTGGGGTCTTCCCGAACAGAGGCACGAACCCGCGTCCTCTGCATCGGCAGGCGGACTCTCAGCCACTGCGCCACCAGGGAAGCCCTATCACGTAAATTTTGCTATCACCTTGTCAATTTACACACAATCACACACGTACTACACACATGGCCTGTGGGAATTTTAATTGGATTGCATTGAACCTATAGACAAATTTAGAAAAAATCAATAACAATATTGAGTCTTCCAATTTATGAACATGGAATATCTGTCCATTTACTGAGGTAATCTTTAATTTTTCTCCAGATATATTTTATAGTTTTCAGTGTCAAGGTCTTGCACACCTTTCAATAGATTTATTCCTAGGTATTTAATATTTTTCATGCAGTTACAAATAGTATTGATTTTTTTATTTATGAAATTTATTTTCTTATATAAATTATGTATGTCTCTGGGCAGACAACCTTCACCTTATTGCACTAATAGCACATCTGTAATACCAAGCTACAGGACAAGTCTTAACAAGGTCTGTATTCAACGTAGCACGTGTCTACCAGGCACTGTAGAAGAGGATGAGGAAAAGCCAGGATCCAGCTCAGGTGAAGAAGGGGAGGGGGCAATGTGTCTCGCCTCTGACAGTTGGTTTTTTCCCGGGAAGGGGAACATGCAAAGTTATGTCTGGAATCTGGAAGGGCGAGGAGATCTTGGAGGCTGAGAAGCCCAATGCAACACTGCAGCTCGGCTCCCTTTATCTCTGGGGGAAGCAGGGACTCCTCTTTCACTCATTTGTAACACATCACTCTGGCCTAGCTGATGCTTTGGGTAAACAGAGACAGGGGTCATCCTCAAATTAGCAGCACTTAAGAACAGGCCATACACTGCCACAGTGTGCCACAGTCCCTGGGGGTCCCTGGCCCCAGGGACCTGAAAGCTGTGTATCCTAGGGAGAGGTGCCACTCAAGACCCAGAGATGGCTGTGGAAGTCCCTTTATCTAATGGAGCTGGGGATGATGCTTGGACGTCCCCATGACCACACTTAGCTAGCAAAGCTCTGGTGTTGGATCTTCTAACCATTGGTCAAAGCTGTAATGAGACCGAGTCTGTAGGCAGAGTGAAGGGATGCCTGAGTAGGAAGGGGGAGGAGCGTGGGGATGGGGGCGGGTAATGGGCAGTGATTATAACATGATTAGGTCCTCCTTGCAGATGGAGGCTGGGCTGAACTGGGAGTGGGGTTAGGAGGGGCTGCAAGCCCCCGCCCGGAGCTCCTGTCACTCTGCCTTTGAACAACGCTGAAGACAATTTGCTCACATGCTCTAGAGCACATTCTTGATACAGGGATGGGGGCTTTGCGGGGAAGTGGTGATTTGGTATTGGCCAAGAGCCACATTAAGCCTGTATGAGGGCAACGACCACAGCCTTGGCCTTGAGACTGCATAGGTCACAGTAGATCTGGCCAGTGCCCACAAAGACGATGGGTTTGCTTGTGATGTAGGTCATAGAAATAGCAGCTCCCACCTTGTCATCAATGGTATCAAATTTGGTAAGGGCACCGAGGTGTCTGGGCCATAGAATGGTCAGCCAAGGCTCTGTTGAACTTGACCAGCTGGTCCACGGCCTCATTGCCTACTAAGTCCTCCCCCACAAACAGCACCAAGTCGGTGCATTGACAGTAATGAGCTTAGCCAGGGCAGTCATCAGAGGGGCATTGTCTTGCATGCGGCCAGCTGTGTCCACCAGCACCACATCAAAACCTTGGTTATGTGCAAAGGCAACGGCTTCCATGGTAATGCCAGCAGCATCCTTGCCACAGCCCTTCTCAAACAACTGCACCATGGTGTGGCTGCCGTGATTCTCGGGGGGGGGGAAATGCCGGGTGTGTGTCCACAGCTGCTCCACAGCCCCGGCACGAAACGTATTGCAGGCAGGAATGAGGACACTGAAGCCATTCTCTAACAGCCAGAAGGAAATCTTGGCAAGATTAATAGACTTCCCCATGTCATTCACACCACAGAAAGTGACCACGTAAGGGCGCTGATGGTGCTGGGCATCCGTGATATCCTGGAGCACGTCCACACAGTGCTGTGGCTGCGGAATCTGCACCAGGGACTCTTGGAGAGCTTGCTTTGGAAGTCACCGTGCTGAACGTCCCCATCACCTTCCCTTCCAGCTTGTTGGCCACAGATTCACAGAGTTGCACTGCAATGTCTGCTGCCACGTTCTTAGCGATGAGATGGTCACGCGTCTTGTCCAGCACAGATTCCATGTCTTCACGACTCAAGGTCTTGGAACCCTCAAGGCCCCTCAGCATCCCAAACATGCCACCCACGTTCCCCTTGGTAGCACTAGGTTTGATGGAGTTTTGAGCAGTCCCTTAGTCATCTGAGCTGCTGCAGTCCAGATCCTAAAGCTGCCTCCCAGACCCAGTCCCTCGAATCAAGTTGATGCCCTCGGCTGGGGCCACCTCAGGGGCTCCGTTGGTGGTGGGAGTGCAATAGTCCAAGACTTCTCTGTTAGCAGAGCCACCCAGTGCCCACACCCCGGGCACTTTTTTGCCCTTCTCCTTGGGAGCATTTGACTTACTGGACTTGCCGGACTTCTCCATACCCCTCTCATGCTTCTGAATGAACTCTTTTCACTTCCTGCGGATCAATTCCTGTTTGGAAAGTTCTATCCCGTTCTCAGGCCCCACTGGGAGACCTGACTTTTCTGCAGGGACTTTTTTGCTGGTAGCCAAAGGGCCATCAGAACCTTCCTTCTTGGTCCCCTTGTTTTTTTTTTTTTTTTTTTTTCTGTTCTTGGCTTTTTCCTTAGGCTTTTCACCCCGTGTCTCAATCATGGACCTCACAGGTTTCTTGGCCTTTTCAGAATCTTCCAATTTCTTCATGGTTGTGGGAGCACGGACCTTACCGCTCTCCTCTGATTCACGAAGGAGCCGCAGAAAGTCATTCTGGCAATTGAAAGTGCCATTCAATAGACTTAAGGCACGTTGCTGTTGGATCTCAGTGCGGTACTTGTCACAAAACAGCCGGTGCACAGCGTCTATCAACTTGCCTGCGTATGTCAGTGTTAGGATCTTCTGAAAACCTACCACAAACACCAGCTCAAACTGGTTGTCCAGTTTATACCTGGGCGCGAGTGCCTCATGGGTGAAGCAGTTGTTACCTCCCCTTTCCTAACACGGTACCGAACGAATCAACGCGTTAATGAGCCGGGTGCATGAGTCGCTCACGCCCTGGAATCACCAGAGCACGAGCCGCCTTTGGAGAAAATGGTGAAGAAGTTGAGCGTGGCGGCAGCGGGAAAGGAACCGGGCTGGCGCCGGGAACTCAGGCCGAGATCGTCGCTGCTTCCTGCTGCGCCAAGCGCTGGACACGTCCCACCAGTGGCCCCGGACACCGGCTCCAATGGTATTGTTTTGTTAAGTTTCATTTTCCAATTGTTTCTTGCTAGTGCGTATCGACAGAAATACATTTGTTTTGTATATTGATCTTGTATCCAGTAGCCTTTTTAAATTCACTTATTAATTCTATGAAACTTCCATATATTTAATTTAAAAAACATCTTCATCGATCTTAAAGTTCCAGCTGGTATTTTCATTATTTTAAAGCATCCCATTTATTGACCATCACCGCTTATCTTTCTGGCTCACTCTCTTAAATATCGTGAATCCATTAACTTTCTAACCTCTTCAGGACCTCCAGCCCATTGACCCTACCACCTTTTTATTGCCCTTCACCTTGCCTACTTACCTCTCGGGGTCCATGGTCTCATCATTATCATTACTTTCTTGCTCTCTTTCCTCTATATAGATCTTGCTTGGATACATTCCTGTTTAAATCCAAATCCCAGGCTCAACATTGTTGAGAAAAAGACACAACGATATTGGCTAGTTTCACTATAAATGGGCCTGTGATGCTACTCATTTCCCAAGTCCATTTGTTCTTCCACTCTTAACTGACTATCTCACACCCTCTGTCTTCTCAAACCTCCAAAGCCTCCTCTCCACCCTCACTCTCAAATGGTGATCTTGCTTCTTATTTCATTAGAAAAGCAATCAAAAGAGAACCTCTACATTCTACGACCAACACATCAACCTACCCACCAGTATGTGCACTCCTTTATTCCAGCGCATTCGTCATACAATAGTTTTATCTCTCTCTCTCTCACATCTTCCATTACTCCCTCTCTAATGATTCATTCTCAGCAGCTTACAAACAGGCCATGTTATCTCCTGTCTTAAAAACCAAATCAGGGCTTCCCTGGTGGCGCAGTGGATAAGAATCTGCCTGCCAATGCAGAGGATATGGGTTCGATCCCTGGTCTGGGAAGATCTCACATGCGGCGGAGCGACTAAGCCCATGCGCCACAACTACAGAGCCTGTGCTCAGGAGCCTGTGATCCACAACTACTGAAACCCATGTGCCTAGAAACCATGATCCGCAACAAGAGAAGCCACCGCAACGAGAAGCCCCCGCTCGCCACAACTGGAGAAAGCCCACGCACAGCAATGAAGACCCAACACAGCCAAAAAAAGGAAATAAAGAAAATAAAATCAAACCAAATCCCTCCTCTGACAGCACGCTTTTTTCTAGGTACCGTCTCATTTTTCTAATCTACTTTATAGCAACACATCTCAAAAGATTGCCTTTATCCTCTCTCTCTACTTTGTCTACTCCCATTCTCTCTTGAACCCACTCCAGTCCACTTACCCTAGCCGCAGGGAGTGCTGTAACAGGGAGCAGAGAAAAGAGCAGTATCTGGAGAGAGGGATGATTGGACTCTAATCCGGTCAGCCTTTGCCCCAACTATTACACCAAAACTGCTCTTGTCAAGGTCACAAATGACCTCCATGTTGCTAAGTCCAGTGGTCAGTTGCCCTCTTACTTGCTTATCTACAGCCCAGATGATCATTTCCTCCTTGAAACTCATTTGACCTCACAGGGACACTCTTCTCTCTTTGTTCTCTTTTCCC
The DNA here is from genome assembly GCF_003031525.2 of Neophocaena asiaeorientalis asiaeorientalis. Lineage (NCBI taxonomy): Eukaryota > Metazoa > Chordata > Mammalia > Artiodactyla > Phocoenidae > Neophocaena > Neophocaena asiaeorientalis. The sequence goes on from NW_020172597.1 coordinate 4,043,715, forward strand.
CTCTGGGGCTTTCCTCCCATCTTCCCAACCTCTACCTGAAGTGCCCAGGACCCAGTCTCAGACCTCTTCTCTTGTCTACACTTGGTTGATGGCTCTCAACCCTATCAGATCCAATACTCCCTTTTAATTTAATTTAATTTATTTTTTAAATGTTTTATCATAAATAATGTCAAACATACAAACAAAAGTGGAGAGAATAGTACAATGTATTCCCATATATCTATTACCTGGGTTCAGTATTTAACAACACTTCTCCCCATTTGCTTTATCTATCCCTTGTTCTATTTTTCTTTGCAGAAGTCTGGGATTTGAAAACAAATCCCCAGACACCAGTCATTTCACTCCTACCTACTTCAGTATGCATTTCTTTTTTTCTTTTTCTCTCTTTCTTTTGTAATTCAAGCAAGATCGGTATGCATTTCTTTTTTTTCTTTTTTTTTTTTTTTGCTGTACGCGGGCCTCTCACCGCTGCAGCCTCTCCCGCTGTGGAGCACAGGCTCCAGACGCGCAGGCTCAGCAGCCATGGCTCATGGGCCCAGCCACTCTGCGGCACGCGGGATCCTCCTGGACCAGGGCACGAACTCGTGTCCCCCGCATCGGCAGGCGGACCCCCAACCACTGCGCCACCAGGGAAGCCCCTGGTATGCATTTCTTAAAGACATGGGCCATTGTCTTGCAAAACCACAATGCCATGACCATACCTAACAGCATTTAAAATAGTTCTTTGGTATCATTTAATATCCAGTCCGTAATTACACTTTCCTTAATGTCTCAGATACGTGTTATTACAGTGGATTTGTTCAAACTTGGATCCAAACATGTCTCATTATATTTTGCCCCCTATCCTTTCAACTTTATTCATTGCCAGCAGTCCTCTTCTTCCCTTTATTTTTCATATCATTGACTTATTGCAGAAACCAGCTCAATTGTCCTGTAGAATGTTCCACATTCTGGATTTATTCCTTTTTTATAACAAATCTTTTGTAATTTGCCCTTTACTGTCCTGAAATGAAATTGAGAAATAATGTAGCTACTGTATTAGTTAGGGTCTGGCAGGAAACAGATGGCACACTCAAGCCGAGTCCAATCAAGGCCAGTTTTATGAAGGGATTATTGACAAAGATTGGGCAAAGTTAAGGGAACCAACAAGAAATGAGGAAGCACTAGAGGATGTGTCTGCCATCCCTGGGCCTGAAGGACCAAGAGGAGGGAGTGGTATCTCCCTTTGGCTGAACCCCACAGGAAGCCACTGGGCAAGGGAGCTGGTTGATGTCATTTATGAAAGTTGGCCTCCTGGGGCAGGTAGCAGGGTGCAGTAGAGCAGAGAGTAGATTGGGTCGAGAGGGACAAATGAAGTATATCCCTCAAAGCAGTCTACACACATAATTTCAAAATAATGAATTGAATTTCCTGTATTACAAGGAAAAAGAAGAGGAAACTAATGTATAAAGTATTATATATTTGAATATGCAAAAATTTTGCACAACTTCACCAGAAGCCCTAATGGAATCCTCAGATGCTTGCAGCCGTTCCTAGAATCACTGTGTCTGCCAAAGCTGCACATGCAGACTGATCCAGGAGAACTGGAGTGGCATCTCAAATACAGAGAGAAGCCATGTTGTTGATTTTCGAATCAAGACCAAGCACCCTCTTGCATCAATTACAGGGAAATGGCGTTCCTGGGAAACTTGGTGTATATTAAAACAATACCCCGGGGGCTTCCCTGGTGGCGCAGTGGTTGAGAGTCCGCCTGCCGAAGCAGGGGACACAGGTTCGTGCCCCGGTCCGGGAAGATCCCACATGCCGCAGAGCGGCTGGGCCCGTGAGCCATGGCCGCTGAGCCTGCGCGTCCGGAGCCTGTGCTCCGCAACGGGAGAGGCCACAACAGTGAGAGGCCCGCGTACCGCAAACAAACAAACAAACAAAAAAACAATACCCCGAATACTCGGTGTTTATGTGGAGAATAGATTTAGGCTCTATGCTGAGATAAATAATAAACATATTTTTTACCAAATGAATGTCTGATAGAACATTTTAAGTTAATTAATTAATTTATTTGTGGTACGCGAGCCTCTCACTGTTGTGGCCTCTCCCGTTGTGGAGCACAGGCTCCAGACGCGAAGGCCCAGCAGCCATGGCTCACGGGTCCAGCCGCTCCGCAGCATGTGGGATGTTCCCAGACCAGGGCACGAACCCGTGTCCCCTGTATCGGCAGGCGGACTCTCAACCACTGCGCCACCAGGGAAGCCCCTGATAGAACATTTGAAGATCATATGGAATGCGGGACAATTTCTGTTATGCAGGACTGTCCCGTGCATTGCAGGATGCCGAGGAGCCCCGGCCCCACCCACTAAAGCCTCATAGTGTGCCCCACCCTAATCATGAATACATAACCTCCCCCAGCAAAAACGTCCTGGCAATTTTCCAAAATTTTTTCTAGTGGGTGGATCATCCTGTTGGAGAATCATTGGCTTAAGTGATCTCCTCTGGTCTCATGGATTTAAGTACACTGACGGCTTCCAAATTATTCATTGTCTCATCCTCTCTCCTGAGTGTACACTTGTAGATTAAATTTCTACTTCATGTCTCTGTTTACATCACTAACTGGCACCTCAGAGTTTACATGTTACAACCAAAACCTTGAACCTACTCCTGAACGCAGGCACCTCCAACCTTCTCCTCCCCCAGATTTTTTTTTTTTTTGCTGCGTTGTGTCTTCGTTGCTGCGCATGGGCTTTCTCTTCATTGCGGTGCGCGGGCTTCTCATTGCAGTGGCTTCTCTTGCTACGGAGCACGGGCTCTAGGCGTGCGGGCTTTAATAGTTGTGGCACACGGGCTCAATAGTTACGGCTCGTGGGCTCTAGAGCGCAGGTTCAGCAGTTGTGGCGCATGGGCTTAGTTGCTCCGAGGCATGTGGGATCTTCCCAGACCAGGGCTTGAACCTATGTCCCCTGCATTGGCAGGCGGATTCTTAACCACTACGCCACCAGAGAAGTCCCAAGATTTATTTTAGTTTAGTAAGTAACAATTTAATTCTTCTAGTTGTTCAGGCCAAAAATATTAGAATCATTCCCAACACCTCTCTTTTTCTCATGCTCCACATGGGATCCATCATCAATTCAGTTGGGTCCACCTCCGAAATACATTCCAATCTGATCAATTTTACCATCCCCACCACCACTTTGGTCCAAGCCATTGTCATCTCCCAAAACTGTTACAACAGCCTCCAAAAGGTTCTCCCTGTTTCCACCCTGGCCTCTACTTTCTATCTGCAACATGGCAGCCAGTGAGATCACTTAAAAAATGTGAGTTAGATCAGCTCCCACCTCTACTCAAAACCATGCAAAGTTCTAAGTGAAATGGGAACCTCTGGTATCTCTGTGTCTCCAAATTCCTTCTTCCTGTAAGGAGGCCAGTCAGATTGGATTAGGGCCCATCCGAACAGTCTCTTTTAACTTAAACACCTCTTTCAAAGTAGTCCATTCTGAGGTACTGGGGATTGAGCTTCAACATATGAATTTTGGAGAAACACAATTCAGCCTATAACAACATCCCTATTCATATGAGGGATAGTTGCATTGTATTAAGGAAAACATTACTGTTCTTTGAAAGTTAAATATGGACAGAAGAATGTATATGAATTTCACTGACTAGGTAAAGGGGTAGACCATATCAGATTGTTGGCATCTCAGCACCATTCTCACTTCCTTCTAAGATTCATCCTCACTTCCCCTATATTTTGGAGGCTGGAAGCCTCAAGACTATGTTTCCCAGATTCCCTCGACAGCACAGTTCTGGGTTGTGTCCTGCAAATGAGAGGTGCACGTGTGAGATTTTCAAAGCAGAGGAAAGGAGAGACCATTATTACTCTGTCAGTGGTGACCAGGCTAGGGCTTCTGCAGGCGGCAGGTGGAGGTTTGGAGTGTAGCTTCAGGTATCCTCCTGTGAATCACCCACTTTGTGTCTCTGGTAACTGAGACCATTGGTGTTGGTTCCTTATGATTTCTGCACTTCCTGATTGCCTAAACATTAGCAGACATATTTTTGGCTGCAGGATTCTTTGCAAGATACTTCTCAAAATCATGTATTATCATTACCAAGCCCTCTTCTTCTCCCTCGATTATACAGGCATGGAGGCCCAGCTGGGCAGGCCAAGTTGCAGTAGCCTAGTTCTCCAACTGGGAGCAGAGGAAGAGAGCTGTTTCTCATCAGCTTTCATAATACCCTCAAGGCTTGGGTTCTAACATTTTTCCCAGGGAAACTCTGCACTGGCGGTTGGTTGCAGGACATTTAGGGTGATGAATTAAACATTGCACATAGGATTGGAAGACTTTAGTTCTAGGCCTAGCCTAACTATGGGATTACTACATGGCCTTGGACAAAACCCTTGACTTTTGGGGTCTTACTTTCCCCATTTATAAAATGGGAGAAAGAAGAAGAAAACAAATTTGAGTCATAGCTAACATTTACACAGTACTTTCTATGTTCCAGTCATTATTCTGAAGACTTTTCATATAGCCACTCATTGAATCATCATAAAAATCATATGAGAAAGGTACTATTTATATCTTACATTTGGGGAAACAGATACTAAGAAACTTACCCAGGAAGTCTGTGTCCTTGTTGGGGCTTTGAGCCATTAAGCTATTTGGCCTCTTGTTTCATGAAAATGTGTGATAAATGGCAATCGATTTACAGTTTGGAAATGACTAGTTTGGGATGTACTGGCCTTTGTCCCAAGTTCTTTGGCCTCCCAAACAAAGTAGGAATTCACTGGATCCAGGAACTAAAGACATTAGGAATTGTCCTGTGTCTTCCTCTCGTGTGACTCTGCATAACTTTCTTTGCTCAGTGTTTTGTTCCACTGGCAGGTAGAAGACGACCAACCCATAGCTCTGAAGCGTATTTCTCTGTTCAAGTGACCTCCGCTGATTGAGTTGGACACTCCTGATTCTAATTATGGATTTCCCTGAGAGAGAGAGAGAGAGAAAGAGAGAGAGAGAGAGAGAGAGAGAGAGAGAGAGAGAGAGAGAGAGAGACCCTATTAGCCCAGCTAGAATCTGGAAATGACTGCTCTCCAATCACTTGGAGGTGGTACGTTCACTTGCTGGACTATAGAGATATTTAGGTCCTTTTTCACCAGCTCAAGGACAGTAATATGTCTCTGTCCTTACGGAAAAATCTCTTCCTTCTCCAAGCCTGGCAGCCAGCCTCAATCTTCCAGGGACAGCTCAGTTATAGTGGAAAGAGCCTTCCATGCAACCTGAAGTCCTGGGATGGGATCGACATCCAGGTCACCGCTTACTGACTATGTGACCTCAGGCAAGTTATATAAGCTCCCTGAGCCTCTGTGTACTCATTTCAGAAAAATCAGAAAATGCAAACAGTTATAACTAGAAAAAGAAAACCACCCTCTTTGTCCCCTTCTTTCTCCCTTTTACTAGGCTCCTTTTGATGTAACACACACAGGCACAGATGGGAGGAGTCTAAGGGTTTAGTTTCAAAGCTTTGGCAGGGCCTTTGTGTCTTTGTAGAAAAAGGAAAAGCCATTAAGAAGTACCTGGCTCTTCAATAGCCTTGCTCACTATTCCCAGTGGCCTGAGTGAACACAGTTTGGGAGGCCAAGGATCAAAGAAGGAAAATAAAACTGTTCTGCATTGCAGATAGAAGTCCTACCCATTGTGAGAGAGGTGGCCTTGCAAATTGCGGGGGTAGAGGAGGTGAGGTAGCTAAGTCAGGGACAATTAGTGAAACCCAAGAGCAGAGAATTGTATAAACCTCTAAGGGAAGGTAGGCCACTAGGACAAGTATGGGAGGGGTAGGTTTCCCCTTCCTGTTCTGACCCAGTCAGTGGCAGCAGGCCACCTCTAATCTAATCTAAAAGAGCCCCTTAGAGGAAATTGGTAAAGGGCGCCCCTCTCTGAGTGGATGCAGCTCTGTGCCAGGGTGCAGGGTTCGGTGAGCGGGGTGTGAGCTGCACACCTTACACGCGTTCATGGTCTCCAAGGCTACACTCAGCAACCCTGAGTGCCATTCCTCAATGCAGACTAGTGAGCTGCAAGGAAGGTCAGCTGAGAGGACAGACGAGCCCGAACAAGGGTGATGCCCAGAGCTCTCCCCTCATCTCAAGACACACCTGGTGGGATGAGAAAAGGAGAGGCCAAGCATGCAGCCCAGCTCCCTACCCTCTGAGATTACGTAAAATTGCCTCTACAAAAATAAACAAACAAATAAATAAATAAACATTTTTAAAAAGTAAAAAACAGGGCTTCCCTGGTGGCGCAGTGGTTGAGAGTCCGCCTGCCGATGCAGGGGACAAGGGTTCGTGCCCCGGTCTGGGAAGATCCCACATGCCGTGGAGCGGCTGGGCCTGTGAGCCATGGCCGCTGAGCCTGCGCGTCCAGAGCCTGTGCTCCGCAACGGGAGAGGCCACAACAGTGAGAGGCCCGCGTACCGCAAAAAAAATAAAAATAAAAGAATAAAAGTAAAAAACAAAACAAACAAACCAGCAATTGCCTCTAGCCTCCAATCCCAAACCCTGTGAAGGAAATCCACAGCCTTCCTAAGAATCCTGTGAATCCCTAGGGATTACATTCTCAGGTTATCCCACTGGATTTCTGATCCCTTCTGCATGTATGACCTCACTTCTTTCTCCAAGTTTTACAAAAACTACTCATACTAAACATTAATTTGAGTAGTAGGTATAAGATTAGAGGCAGGCAGGGAAGTATTTACATTGAAGAAGGGAAAGCTCCAATCTTAAATATTTATTTATTTGGCTGCGCCGGGTCTTAGTTGTGGCACGCGGGATCTAGTTCCCTGACCAGGGATCAAACCTGGGCCCCCTGAATTGGGAGCTCAGAGTCTTAGCCACTGGGCCACAACGGAAGTCCCCCGATCTTTTTTATTTATTTATTTATTTTTGGCTGTGTTGGGTCTTTGTTGACGCACACGGGCTTTCTCTAGTTGTGGTGATCGGGGCCTACTCTTTGTTGTGGTGTGCTGGCTTCCCATTGTGGTGGCTTCTCGTTGTGGAGTAGGGGCTGTAGGTGCGTGGCTTCAGTAGTTGTGGCATGCAGGCTCAGTAGTTGTGGCTCGCAGGCTCTAGAGCACAGGCTCAATCGTTGTGGCTCATGGGCTTAGTTGCTCTGCGGCATGTGGGATCTTCCCAGACCAGGGCTTGAACCCGTGTCGCCTGCATTGGCAGGCGGATTCTTAACTGCGCCACCAGGGAAGCCTGGGGAGTCCCCCAGTCTTAAAATTCTTTTCAGTTATCCTGCCATTCTATGGGTTTCTCACTGACATTTAACCCCATGTACTCCAGTCTTCCAGAATTTTGCTGGCTCCCCTCACTCTCCCTTTCCTATATATCCCTCCCTCTAGAATTACCTTCTGTACTCCAATTTGCCTTCCTCTATTATGCAGACCAATTCAGCTCTCCCCAACTCTGAATCTGCAACATGGATATCTAAACTCATCAAGTGGGGGGTCTTATATTTAATGGAATCCACCCTTCGTATAACACCATACATGTGATACAGTTGTGAGAACCTAAGGGGGAAAAAATGTTAGCTTCATTTACCATGAAATGCTGGTGAACCTCCTGGGTAATGTGATGCTTAGTAAATAGGAGGCATAGAATATCAGGTAAAGTTGAAGTAGAGTGATTTTTTCTTTTTTTTTTAAGCCAGACTGAAAACTTGAGTTGTTACCTGGACCTCCACATTGCTGGGAAATGTGAAATATTCTGCATATCTAGCTTAGTCAGAAATATACTGATCTTCTATTAACTCGATCTTTAAATAGAAATTAAGGTCTCTCAGTAATGAAGCCTTCAAATTGCCACTCCCTGAAGACAAAGATCGGTTTTGTGGGCCCTGAGGATTATATAGTTTTACTGGGTACTTTTTTTTTTTTTTGCGGTACGCGGGCCCCTCACTGTTGTGGCCTCTCCCGTTGCGGAGCACAGGCTCCGGACGCGCAGCCTCAGCAGCCATGGGTCACGGGCCCAGCCGCTCCGCGGCATGTGGGATCCTCCCGGACCGGGCCACGAGCCCGCGTCCCCTGCATCGGCAGGCGGACTCTCAACCACTGTGCCACCAGGGAAGCCCTGGGTGCTTTTTTAAATGGTGGTTCTTAAACATTAAAAAATTATTAGTATAAATATAACTCAGTGAGACTTCAATGTCCTGCGTTGGAGATGATGAAGGAGAGGGGAAGTGGGGAAGTGCTGACTGACACAAGTTAAGTCACTTTGTGCAATTTTGCCTAAAGATGGAGCTATCGAAGTCAATGCAAATCCAGAGTATTTTGATTGTCCATGACTTGGGGACAGAGATCAAAGAAAAAATCTTACTTCTAGTTAAGTTTAATAAGTCAGAGAGTCTGCTGTGTTCCAAGAAGTTCAAATATTGATACATCCTGCCCAGACTTCAGTTCATCACAATTCGTATCTTAGATGGTAGAGAGAGAGGGCCAAGTGGAACTACCTATTACAAACTGGTCTCTCTCTGTTCTGTGGAGAAGAGATAGTCAAGCTGACATAGAAATTCCTAATAAAGATATTTAGGATCATTTTTTTTTCAATGGGGTCTCACGGATAACCACACAGCTGGCAATCTGCCAGGATTCTTGGGAATGACAAAAAGTGGTGATTGCTGAGTTAAGGGTGTGGATGTTGAGTGGCTTGGAATGGTTGGGACAGAAGTTCTCTCGGGGTGTCAGCAAAATAGAAGGTCCCAGGGACACAGTATTTGCTGCTCTTTTCCCCCAGCTCATATCATCATATGATATGAGCTCATATCATACCTGAATCTCCTTTTCCTGGTAGCTGTCACAAAACCTGGGAATAAGGTTTTGTGAACATAAACTTGGTTGCAAATGGCGGGGAGCAAAAGAATACATATGTATGAACGTAAAATTGGGTACAGGATTTTGGAAGGCTCTCACACTTGGAAGGGGTTCTAAATCTTAAGCTTCACTAATTTTATGTTAAATGTGTATCTATTTTGACCTGAGTCAGAGAACATTTTTCTGCCCACTGTATTTCTGGCCATTGGTCCTTCTGGAAGGCATCATAGAAAAGGATCATAATCCATCATGTTCATTGCTGCCGAGTGATGGCGTAACATCAGAGCAGCAACCCTGGGCCATCATCGGAACTAGCCTTTCTCTAGCTCATCAAAGGTCAGCTTTGTAATGAGAGAAGCAAGTAGAACAGCAGGGATGTATCTGGAAAACATCAGGTTATTGTGACTATCTTTTTAGCATTCTCGTGCTGATTGCTCAGAGGTTGTTTGCGCTAGCTGCACAATGGATAGAGGACAGCCAAGATGATCAGGCCAAGCTCTGCAATCACTTCCCTCTTTTTTTTTTTTATTTGTTAGGGATGGAAAGTCACACCATTTTTTTGAGATGGCCCCTGGCTTCCTACAACATAGCCAGGGATGACACAAGAGGATATGTTTTCCAGTTGTCTTTTAAATTAGTCCATGACTGTATATCTGATGTGATCTGACTTATATTTTGAAAAGTTCTCTCTGGCTGTTGTGTGGAGAACTGATAGCGGGGACATGAGTGATAGCAGGCAGGTGAGTTGGGGGCTCTGCAGTAGTCTAGGCAAGAAATGATGGGGGTTTAGACTTGATAGGTGGGACTTCAGAGAAGAAGTTAGAGTCTTGAAAAAGGAGAGTCAACAGGATTGCTAATGAATCGGATGTGGGGTGAGGGCTGTAGGATGGGAAGGAAAAGAGGATTCGCAATTGCTTCCTAAGGTTTTGGCCTGAACTACTAGATAAGATTTCGGAAAAGGGGAAGATGGGGGCAAGTGTAGAAAAAAAGAATCAAGAATTCTCTTTTGATCATGAAATTGATCCACAGACTATGGAACAGCTATTCTAAACAATGAAAAATTTCAAGTCATTCACTAAAATATCCATCCATTAAAGAGCAAGCTCTACAAAAACCAATGCAGGGGCTTCCTTGGTGGCGCAGTGTTGAGAATCTGCCTGCCAATGCAGGGGACACGGGTTCGAGCCCTGGTCTGGGAAGATCCCACATGCCACGGAGCAACTGGGCCCGTGAGCCACAACTACTGAGCCTGCGTGTCTGGAGCCTGTGCTCTGCAACAAGAGTGGCTACGATAGTGAGAGGTCCATGCACCGCGATGAAGAGTGGCCCCCGCTTGCTGCAACTGGAGAAAGCCCTCGCGCAGAAACGAAGACACACACAGCCAAAAAAAAAAAACAAAACAAAAAAACCAATGCAAATACTATATTTATATGAATAAATTTTGTTTCTTTTACTCTGACACAGAGAAGTTCATGTCCTGTCAGTGTTATAACTAGGTCAACATAACCAAATTCCACATCCTCTGGAGACTTTCAAGGTTAAAAAAATAATAAGTATAAGAAGAAGTAAAACTACAGGAGAAATTAACACAACACTGTAAATCAACTATACTTCATGAAATAAAATTTTTAAAAAAAGAAGTAAAACTCAAATGACCACCATGTTTGCAGGCCAAACAATAATATCTAAAAGGCAAGTCTCAAGCTTTAATTATCAACAACAGAGAATTCTGAAAGAGAATTTTGTTAAATGGGGAAAGTCTTGGGACTTCCCTGGTGGCACAGTGGTTAAGAATCCACCTGCCAATGCAGGGGACATGGGTTCTATCCCTGGTCTGGGAGGATCCCACATGCTGCGGAGCAACTAAGCCTGTGCGCCACAACTACTGAAGCCGGTGCGCTGCAACTACTGAAGCCCGCTTGCCTAGAGCCTGTGCTCTTCAACAAGAGAAGCCACTGCAATGAGAAGCCTGCACACTGCAACGAAGATTAGCCCCCGCTTGCCGCAACTAGAGAAAGCCCATGCGTAGCAACGAAGACCCAACGCAGCCAAAACTAAATTAAATAAATAATTTTTTTTAATGGGGAAAGTTTTTTATATGTCTTCTCATTAATTGATTGATTAATAAATTATTAATAATCTCACATGCAAACAAAAAATGCATTCAACTCCTTCCAAAAGGAGACAATCCATGTCCAGTTATGGCATCCATTCCTTCCCGGGTTACATGTGCTCATTTAACAAACATGTAATGAATGTCTATTATGTACCAGGCACATTGTAAAGTTATCGAACATAATTATGAAGAAAACATCTTCCTTGTCTCTGTGGAGCTTGTAGTCTAGTTGGGGAGATAGAAATGTAAACACATGGCAACTTTCAACTTCAGCAATCTGGAATACTAGATAACCTGAAAATGGTCAGATGATAAACACTTAGAAATGCTGACTAAAATTTAAGGAAATGCATAACTGAACTGGTAAGAAGAAAGAGTAATTTCCAGGGTCCAAAGTAAAGAGAGAGCTGAAAACCAGAGTGGTAAGCATGAGAGCAGATGACGTAGCTACCCTGGGGGAAGGCTCAATCCCAATAATCTAAAATATTCTAGGATCTATTCAATGTGGGAAAGGACTAAACAAGGACATGAATCCCAGGGGTGAGAATCACTGGGTGCTACCTTGAAGGCTGACTACCACAACCCATCTGGCAAAGCACTAGTCCAACCAAGGTGCTGGCCAGTGACAAGACAATCTGGATTGGTGGGAGAGGAGAGAAGTCATAAATACCACAATCAGCTCCATTAAGTGAGGACTGCTGCCTCTACTTATGTTTCCTTCCTTGCTGTGCCATGGATATTTTTTCTCTTTTATTTAGATATAACTTTGTGAGATAACAGAAAATATATATACTGTTCTCTGCCCCTGGTTCTTGATACCGAGCTCTAAAACCCTTGTAATTTCCTAATCTCAAGGAATTAATTAATTCCTAATTAATAAGAGCACCAGGAGCATCTTTCATTCTAATATTTGGTCTTTGACCCCAGATCCTGACAAAGAGTTCCTTGGAATTTCCTGAGTGATAGCAATGCCTTTGTTCTAATGAGGTGACTCAGTGGGCTCCTGGATGGGGGCTGATCACCAGAAAGACCAAGCCGTGATTAGAATCTTGGTATTTTCAGTTTACCTTCCACTCTCTAGAGAGGAAAGAGGGGCTTGAAATGGAGTCAATAATTGATCACGTCTATGTGATGAAGCCTCCATAAAAATCCCAATAGTATGAGGTTCTGAGTGCTTCCAGGTTGGTGAACATGTGGAGATATAGGGAGAGGGGCATGCCCAAAGGGGGCGTGGAAGCTCTGTGCCTCTTCCCTGGTGCTTTGTTCTGTGCATCTCTTCTATCTGGATGTTCATCTGTGTCCTTTATCATACCTTTTATAATAAACTGGTAAACAGTAAGCGAACAGTTTTCCTGAGTCCTGTGAGCCACTCTAGTAAATTAATCAAACCCGATGAGGAGGTCATGGGAACCTCCAACTGACAGCCAGCTGGCCAGAAGCACAGGTGACAACCTGGACTTGCAATTGGCAGATGAATTATGGGGGGAGGAGAAGTCTTGTAGGACTGAGCCCTTAACCTATGGAATCTGAAGCTGACTCCAGGTAGATAGTGTCAGGATTGAGTTAGACTGTAGGATGTCCAGCTAGCATCACAGAGAATTGCTTGTTGTGGGGATAAACCCCACACATCTGGTGTCAGAAATGTTTTGAGTGTGGTAGTGGTATGAAAGTAAAGGAGAAACACAGGAGGAAAACTGGGTTTTTCCTTCTCAAGCTGACATAGAGTAATATGCAGAAAGTCAGATATATTTAGAAAGTAATTATCCTTCTCTTTCCTTTTCCCTTCCCCTAGACTCATGTATGATGTGAATTGTGATGGTTAAATTTGTCATTTTGTCCACAAGTTGCAAAATATGGAGGGCAATCATGATGGAACCAGGGGAGAAATGGATGCTGTAACTGGACATGGGTTATCACCTTTTGGAAGGAGTTGAGTGTATTCTTTGTCTGCATGTGAGATAATTACATTATGTTAGGCAGAGGCATTTAAAAATTGTATATGGTATGAAAAAAAGTGGGAGGACGTTGCTTGGCAACCATGGTTGGAATGCAGAGGACATCTGTTGTTTTCCTCTATCTCCTTCTTTCGGAGAATGTCTCCTCCCCCGCTATATGCTGGCTTGGTGGGGCTGTCAGTCATGGTTCTCTGCCCTTCCTTAGTCAGGGATGGCGCCTAATCCCGACTAGGCCACTTGGAAGTGCTTTCTCTGGAAGAATATTTTAGAGGGAGACAAGAGAACAAAAAACTCTTCAAGTTGATTCATTCTGGGGCAGTATCCTGAAGGGCCTTTCTGATTGTTTCTATTACCTACCTATCCAGAACTGCCCGGATTCCCGATTATCTTGATACTTAACTGTTCAGACCGTCTTTTGATTTTGTGAATTTTCACATTTTCTTTTGACAAATCCTTTGATGTTCCCCCTTAAGTTAGCCAGAGTTGGTTTCTGCTGCTTGTAGCCAAAGAACTTTATTTGGTAGTTGATTCCTGAGTGTTAAGCTCAGTTAGAAGAATCCCACTAAAAAAGAACACTAAATTCAGTTAGAATGGTTTTGTAGCAAAGAGGACCCCCAAATAAGCTGATACTTAGAGATCCAGCTCTTTCAACACATGCATATAGCAATTTCCTCCCTGGGCATACCTCCATAGTGTCTGGACTGAAAAAGATTTCAGGAAGAGACCAGTACTTGCTGATACGTTATATTCAGAACCACTACCTAGGATATGGCCTTATAGGTTTTGCAGTACAAAAAAATTCCAGGGAGTGCCATTCACGTAGATTATGATGTGAACGGTGCCCTTGATGTTGTGTAGTGCAGTGACCTATTACTCTCCTCTCATAGTCCCTGTTGCTGGATTTGGCTTTTTGCGTAAGCCCCATACGGTCTCCTCCTCTTGAATTTTCCCCCAAGTGCACAGTTGAATTTCCTTCCAACCAGTCAGGGCTAAACCAATCCATCAGATGAGTTTGCATGTGTACGAATCAAATAGTGGACATAGATCAAGACTGATTCTCAGGAGGTTCCTAGGAAATCAGAGGATACACTGACTATTTATATCCCCCTGAAATTCATATACTGAAGCCCTAAACTCAGGTATGGCTGTATTTGATGATGGGGCCTCTAAAGAAGTCATTAAAGTTAAATGAGATCATGAAAGTGGGTTCATGATCCAATAGGATTAGTGTCCTTTTAAGAAGAGATACCAGAGAACTCTCATTCTCTCTCTCTCCACACACATACACTGAGGAAAGGCCGTGTGAGGAGGTAGCAAGAAGGTGGTTGTCTGCAAGCCAGGAAGAGAGTCCTCACAAGAAAGTGAATTAGCTGGCTCCTTGATCTTCACTAGAAACTGAATTGGCTGGCACCTTGATCTTAGACTTTCCAGCCTCTAGACTTGTGAGAAAATTAATTTCTGTTTTTTAAGTCACCCAAGTCTGTGGTATTTTGTTATGGCAACTCAAGCCGACTAAGACAGATTTAAATAGGTATGTGGAGGTGGAGAGAAGGGCATTAATGACTTTCACTTATCAGAAATACTGACTCCCAAACTGTGTCCAATCTAGCCGCTTTGCTACATGAAGAAGATAAAATGAGTTGATTGGGTGTCTTTTTGTTTGTTGTGGGGGAGGACAGATGAATGGAAAATGTGGGAGAGAATAGAATCAAATCTTTCTATGTTTTATATTTTCTTCAACATACAATCCATAAATACCTTGTCACTATAGCAAAGTAATTATTATACCATGACTACCACCACAATCACACACACATAAGCATTAGAACAGAAATTGTATTAATCATCAGGGAGGTGCAAATCAAAACAACAATGAAATGCCACTTCACACCCACTAAGATGGTTATAATAAAAAAGACAGACAGTGACAAGTTTTAGAGAGAATATTGAGAAATTGGAACACTGATCCATTGCTGGTGGGAATGTAAAATGGTGAAGCTGCTGTGGAAAATACTTTAGCAGTTTTTCAAAAAGTTAAACACAGAGTTGCCAAGTGATCCAGCAATTTTACTCCTAGGTATACCCAAGAAAGTTGAAAACATATGTTCATACTGCAACTTGTACACAAATGTTCATAGCAACACTATTGGGACTTCCCTGGTGGGGCAGTGGTTAAGACTCAGCCTGCCAATTCAGGGAACATGGGTTCGATCCCTGGTCTGGGGAGATCCCACATGCCACAGAGAAACTAAGCCCATGCGCCACAACTACTGAAGCCCACATGCCTAAAGCCTGTTCTCCACAACAAGCCACTGCAATGAGAAGCCCATGCACTACAATGAAGAGTAGCCCCCACTTGCCACAACTAGAGAAAGCCCGTGTGTAGCAACGAAGACCCAACACAGCCAAGAGTCAGTAATAATAATAATTTTTTTTTTAGTAATAATAATAATTAAAAAAAATTTTTTAAAAGATATAGCAGCATTATTCATAATAACCAAAAAGTGGGAAAAAAAACAAATGTCCATTAACTGATGAATGAATGAACAAAATATGGTACATCCATAAATGCAATAATATTCAGCTACAAAAAAGAATGAACTACTGATATATGCTGCAACATGGATAAACTTCAAAAACATTCTGCTTAGTGAAAGAAGCCAGATGCAAAAGGCCACATGTTGTATGATTCCATTTGTATGAAATGCTCAGGGACTTCCCTGGCGATCCAGAGGTGAAAACTCTGTTCTTCCACTGCAGTGGATGTGGGTTCGATCCCTGGTCAGGAAAATGACATCCTGCATGCCACGCTGAGTGTGGCCAAAAAAAAAAAAATCAGAATAAGCAAATTCATAGACAGGAAGTAGCTTAGTGGTTGTCAGATGCTGGGTGGGAGTCATGGGGGATGACTGCTAAGAGGTGTGGGGCTTTTTCTTTTTTTTGGCCGCACAGCATGCGGGATCTAGTTCCCCAACCAGGATCGAACCCGTTCCCCCCTGCGTGGAGTCTTAACCATTGGACCGCCAGGGAAGTCCCAGTATGGGGTTTCTACTTGGGGTGATGAAAATGTTCTGGAATTAGATAGTAGTGATGGCTGCAAACTCTCTTAAATATACTAAAAATGACTGAATTGTACACTTAGAAGGGTGAATTTTATACTATGTGAATTATATCTCTATAAAGAAAACCAGAAAGGATAGCAAGCTGACTTCTATACTTATAGATCTTGGACAGTCAGCCATTTGGTAACACCATCCAACTTTGCATTTTCTACCAAAACGCAAGAAGGAATTACTCAGAGAATAAGGAGAAAGAATTGGTTATAAGCTACAGAATATTAATTTAAAAAAGATTTATACTGTATACAAGGCTAATTATAAATGCCATATAAAATTCTACAAAATATAAACAATACCTAAATGCTTAACGTAGAAAGTTAAAGTCTCCTAAATCCTATTTTATGAGCTAATGTATGGTGGTAGTTTAACAAATCCTGACATCTCAAGTCTAATAAAATAAAAGTTTATTTATTTATTTATTTTTGGTGCGTTGGGTCTTCATTGCTCGCGTGGGCTTTCTCTAGTTGTGGCGAGCGGGGGCTACTCTTCCTTGCTGTGCGCGGGCTTCTCATTGTGGTGGCTTCTCTTGTTGCAGAGCACAGGCTCTAGGCACTTGGGCTTCAGTAGTTGCAGCACGCAGGCTCAGTAGTTGTGGTGCACAGGCATAGTTGCTCCGCAGCATGTGGCATCTTCCCAGACCAGGGCTCGAACTTGTGTCCCCTGGATTGGCAGGCGGATTCTTAAACACTGTGCCGCCAGGGAAGTCCCCTTTCCATTTTAAACGTTGAAAAAAATTGCTGTATTTTTTTTGTTAGTATGCAGGAGTTCCTTGTCTTTTCTAGATTAAGGACCAGTAAACTATAGCCCATAGACCAAATGTGGCACACCTTTGGTTTTCGTAAATAAAGTTTTATTAGAACACAGTCACACCCATTCACTTACTGTGTATGGCTGCTTTCCTACTACAACAGTAGAGGTGAATAGTTGTGTCAAAGATCATCTGGACGACAAAGCCAGCTTAAATTTTCAGTATTTGGTCTTTTACAGAAAGAGTTTGCCAAATCCTGTTCTAGTTAATAATCTCTTATTGGTGTGAGACAAGACAAATATCTTTTCCCATTTTGTCATCTCTCTTTTGACTTTGTTTATACAGTCCTTTATTGAACCAAAAAGAATCTTGATTTAATGTAATCAAATCCATTGATTTTTCTTTTTTACCTCAAGTTACACTTTTCTGAAGTTTAAAAAACAATTTCTGTTCTGCCTCTAGGTTACAAAATATCTTCCTACTGTTTTTCTTAGTAAATTCATAACTTTACCTTTTTTTTTTTTGCGGTACGTGGGCCCCTCACTGCTGTGGCCTCTCCCGTTGCGGAACACAGGCTCCGGATGCGCAGGCTCAGCGGCCATGGCTCGCGGGCCCAGCCACTCCGTGGCATGTGGGATCTTCCCGGACCGGGGCACGAACCGGTGTCCCCTGCATCGGCAGGCGGACTCAACCACTGCGCCACCAGGGAAGCCCCATAACTTTACCTTTTATGTTTAGGTGTTTAACCCATTTGGAACTCACCTTTATACAGGGTGTTAAATAGAGATCTAGTATTTTTCTCCATATAGTGAGCCAATTTATCAAAAACTCTCTACTAAACAATCCAGCTGGCCTCTGTGCCAGTTTTCAATGTACTGCCTCACAGTTCCAAATCTACCCGTCATTGCCTGCTCAGCAAAACTTAAGATGATCCCTTTAAATATTTCTCCATTCTCTATTAGCATTTGGCATAATGTTAAGCTAGTCAGTAGAGGATGCTGGAGGAACACTGAGGAAAAAGATTTTTCCTGATTCCTTCTCTCATCAGGCTCTTGCAGTATGCAGTTTCTGTGACACTGGGCTTGCAGCACATAACTTCTCCAGCACCTGGGTCCTAGATTGTGCAGTGGCCTGCAGTGCCCAGTATGCAGCAGCTTCCCCTGGCACCCTCTTGGGTAGATTTCCAGAAAAATTCACTGGTGCAACTTCATCGTCCGGTGAAGAGGACACTCCTTTGTCAACCCATTCTGGGTCTCAGGCTGCCCACTCTTCTGTGGGCATTGTCCTAGAGGTAGTATCTATTCCTTACATCTGAGATTCTTGTATTCTTTAGGTTCTCTTTTTATTTCTTACTACTCAATCTCCTGTTATTTCATCCCGTGTTATAGTTAATAGTTCTCTATGTTAAAATTTTCCTGTTCATATTACTGTATGGTGTCTGTCTCTTGCTTGGACCCTGACTGATACAGTCATATTCTCATTTATTTGTGCTATACTTTTATCATATATTAAATTCCCATATTTATACATAGGTCTATCTCTGAGATCTCTCTTTTGTTCTATTTGGCCTATGGGGCTAATTTAATCTTAAGTGAGAAAATAGGTGCAAAGTATCTAGCCATTACCTATCATATAGTAGGTACTCATTAAACGATATTGATTATGGTAGAGACTGCCTATCTTTGCCCTCAAAGACCAATAATCTGACTTTGGTTTAATTTTATGGGCTGAAAAAAGGAAGTCAGGTCGAGTAGAGGAGAGTGGACTATTTCTCAGTTCAGTCAACTTATGAATGAATGAAAATCTAGAAGTCACTGGATTTTTCTGACTTTAAGCCACTGCTTTAGCCATCAGCCATAATTTCAATTCATGCAGACATTTATTCCCACAAGGATACTGATAGATTTATTCTATAATTTAAAAAATTTCTTAAACATAATAATTATAAATCTGTACAATGTAGCCTCATATAGGAACTCGGATGAATATAATGTATTCCAAGTATACACAATGCTTTGTTTCTTTTACATTCTTGTTCCAAAAAGAAAGTTTCTCTCACCAGTTAAATACGACTGAGTTATAAGACAAAATCTAAACAAACAGAAAAACATCTCCTGTTCTTGGAAGGGAAGACTTGAAATGTCCAGTCTGTCAAAATTGATACATTTAATACAGTTAGAATTATAAACAATATTGTTTTGAAATGGACAAAATAATTTTTAACTTGATTTTGTAGACAGTCTCCAGAGATGAATGTGATCAATTCCTTCCCTTGATGATGCAGAGTTATCTCTCCCCTTAAACCTGGACTGGACTTAAGGAGTCATTTGATCAAAAGAATAGAATGCTGACTTGCTTAATCAATAGAATGCAGAGAAAGTATCATTCTGGGACTTCCAAAGTTAGATCATAAGAAATACTGCAGCTTCCATGGGGATCTCTTGGAATGTTTTCTCTTCAGACACTCCCCCTCAGAACCCAGACACCATGGTGTGAGAATCCCAAGCCACACAGATAGGTCACTTGTAGGCACTTTGATTAACAGCCCCAACTAAGCTCCCAGTAGAGAGTCAACATGAATTCCCAGTTATGTGAACGAGCCATCTTGGATATCCAGCCCAGTCAAGCCTTCAGATGGCTCCAGCCCCAGCCATCATCTGACAGTAATCACATGAGAGACCGCCCAAGTGAGGAATGCCCAGCTGGGCCCAGGCAACTCACTGGAGCATGAGAGCTAATAAATTATTGTTTTAATTTACTAAGTTTTAGTGTGATTTGTTATGCAGTAATAGATAACTGGAAAAGAAATTGATACCAGAAGTGTTATCCTGCTGTGACAAAAACCTAAAACATGTGGCAATGGCTTGGGGCCAAGGAGTGTTTGGAAGCTGGAAGGGCCTCAGGGAAACCGTTAGTGAAGACTTGAAGGAGAGAAAGGAAATTGTTATTGGAGGCCAGAGAAAAGATAACTCCTGTTAGGTAGTAGCAAAAAGTTCAGAAGAACGTCACCTGTGGTAAAACACAAAATAGAAAATGTAGTTAATGCATAGGTGAATTTGGCTAAGGAGATTGCTAGGTAGACTGTTCCAAGTGCCAACTGGCTTCTTTTAGCTGTCAATGATAAGGTACTGAAAGAGAGAGATACGTTAAAAGGGAACTAGTCGGCTTTTTAGAAAAATTTAGAGGCTATATGAAGGGCTCAGGACAGTTTTTCCAGCCATTAAAAGTTTCTCAAAGGAAGAATACTGTTCAAATAAAGAAGAGGTCAAGTGCGTTTGTAAGACTTTTTGTTAAGACCTTAGAAAGTTTTAAGTGCATGTTTTATAGATTCTCTCAAGTACATGAAGTGGCTTCTAAGAATGGTAGAATGCCTCTTAGACTTTTTTTTTACTAGACAAGAGAGCTTTTAAGAATCTTAAGGGTGTTTCCTGTAGCATACTGAATCTCAGACCAAGGTAGAGAAGGGCATATCTTGAAGATATTTGTGGATGTGACTTTTGAGAACCTAAATAAAATTCCCAGAAAACACAATGTTCAGGAGAACTGCATTTTTAGAAGTACCACCAGCTTCAAGTAAAAAGGACGGTTCAAAATGAAAAGAGCCCTTGGAACACCCAAATTCCTATGGGCAGGAAGCAGGCTGTAAAAGCTACACAGTGGGCTTCTCTGGTGACACAGTGGTTGAGAGTCCGCCTGCTGATGCAGGGGACACGGGTTTGTGCCCTGGTCTGGGAGGATCCCACATGCTGCGGAGTGGCTAGGCCCGTGAGCCATGGCCACTGAGCCTGCGCTCCACAACGGGAGAGGCCTCAACAGTGAGAGGTCCGCATACAGCAAAAAAAAAAAAAAAAAAAAAAAAAAAAGCTACACAGCAGGAAATAGAAGCCACTTTTGATGGGAAAGGAAGGATGACTCAATGTGAAGAACCAAGAGTCTAGAAGGCAGAGCTCAAAGTCACAGAGAATCACTCCCTGGGAGCAGGACTGAGTCCCAATCAAAGAAATGGAAACATGTACCTGGCTGGGGTTTCAGAATTGCTGTGGAACACTGACTGTTATGTGTGCCCTGTTTCTCCCTTTTGAACAGAAGTATTTACTGCAGTTATCTTATCCCTATAACATCATTGTATGTTGTGTTTGTGTTGCAGACAACTTGATTATTTTTTCATAGATCTTCAGATCAAGAGGAACCACACCCAAAGAGCCTCATCTACACCTAGACCTCATTTAGATGATGAGATCCTGAACTTTGAGCTGATGCTATAATCAAATGAGATTTTGGGAGTTGTGGGAGAAGGGTGAGTGTATTTTGCACATTCAATGGACGTGAATTGTGTTGTCCAGAGGGTGGGCTGTGGTAGGTAGTCTTTACATATGTTACACCATCAGTCTCTCCTGTAGCTTCTTTTTTACTCCAAAAATTTTGTGTGACTTTTCTTCATCATTTCACCAGAGATTTATCTATTTCATTATTCTTCTCAAAGAATCAACTTTCGTTTATGTCAGTCTTTTAAAATTCACATGTATTTGTTTCTTGCTTATTTAGTTTCTCCTCTTTTATTAACTCATTACTTCCATTTTCTTTGGGTTAGTTCTGTTGTTCTTTGCCTAACTTCTCTCTCTCTCTCTCTCTCTCTCTTTCTCTCGGCCATGCCCCGAGGCTTGCAGGACCTCAGTTCCCCCACCATGGATTGAACCCAGGCCACATCAGTGAAAGCCCCGAATCCTAACCACTAGGCCACCAGGGAGCTCCCTCTTTGTCTAACTTCTTGACTTTAACATTTAGCTCTTTAAATTTTAGCTTATCTTCTTTTCTAATATAAGCACTCAAGGCTTTGCATGAAGTACATCCTACAAGTTTCAAAGTCATTTCATTCTAAGTGTTTTCTGATTTCCTGCCTGATGTCTTCCGTGATCAGCTAAGCAGTATGTTTAAAATTTTCCAAACATACAGGGCATTTTTAGTAGCTGCTGTTATTGTCCTCTAATTATGATTTAGACACACAATGTGGTAAGTATAATACTTATTCTTTGGTATTTGAGATTTGTTTTTCAACAAGGCTAGAGCATGGCCTAGAGTATGGTCAATATTTACAGAAGTTCCATGGAAATGATCAATGAAAATATATACTCTCTAATATTGGGTACGTTTTCTAAATAAAATCTATTAAATCACACCTTAAAAAAGAACTGTGTCTTAGGCTTCCCTGGTGGCGCAGTGGTTGAGAGTCCGCCTGCCAATGCAGGGGACACGGGTTCGTGCCCCGGTCCAGGAAGATCCCACGTGCCGCGGAGCGGCTGGGCCCGTGAGCCATGGCCGCTGAGCCTGCGCGTCCGGAGCCTGTGCTCCGCAGCGGGAGAGGCCGCAACAGTGAGAGGCCCGCATACCGCAAAAAAAAAAAAAAAAAAAAAAAAAAAAAGAACTGTGTCTTAGTCTTGGGTCCCCTGTCATGATTGTATGCCATTTGTGACATCTTTTTCAGGGGGTAATCCAGTTTTCCTTTTTTTGTTAATGCGATATAAAGTATTTCAAAAATTTATGGTGTAGGCAGTATGCTTGATATTAAACTATGAATTTATGGAGTTTTACACTTAATAGTTTGTTAATATTTTAAGATACTGGTATTTGATATCTTTTTTTTTTGGCTGCACTGCGCGACTTGCAGGATCTTCTTTCCCCGACTAGGGATCAAACCTGGGTCCCCTGCTGTGGAAGCCTGGAGTCCTAACCACTGACCACCAGGGTATTCCCCTGATATCCCCTTTATATGAAAAAGTTGATTCCAAATTTTAAGCTGGAAAGTCATTGCAAAATTGTACAAAAAATATTACAACCATGTAACTTATAGCACTTTTCAATATTTAGATTTAGAGTTATGTGCAGGGGCTTCCCTGGTGGTGCAGTGGTTGAGAGTCCACCTGTCAATGCAGGGGTCATGGGTTCGAGCCCTGGTTGGGGAGGATCCCACATGCTGTGGAGCAACTAAGCCCATGCGCCGCAACTACTGAGCCTGTGCTCTAGAGCCCGCGAGCCACAACTACTGAAGCCTGTGTGCCTAGAGCCCATGCTCTGCAACAAGAGAAGACACTGCAATGAGAAGCTGGTGCACCGCAACGAGGAGTAGTCCCTGCTCGCTGCAACTAGAGGAAAGCCTGCATGCAGCAATGAGGACCCAACGCAGCCAAAAATAAATAAATAAATTTATTTTAAAAAAAAAAGAATTATGTGCAAACCAGTCATAGTGTCTATGTTTTGATCATCAAACAAAAATAATAAAAAATTGGTTATAAAAAAGTATACAGTAGCATAGAAATAGACTGAATTCGGATGTACATTTCAGTGTACATGGGAATTTTAGGAATCACAAAATGGTCATCCTTCCTCAGGGAGGAAGGTATAGTTTATTTAATAAATGGCACTGGCACAATTAGCCATCCATCAGAAAAAAAATACAATCGGACTCCCAAACTCACTACATTCAGAAATAAATTCTGGATACATGAAACAAAGGTAAGAAAAAAATTTTTTAAATAATATTTTGGAGTCTAAACATATAATTTAAGATTTAGAAAGACCATTTATTTATTTATTTTATTGAAGTATAGTTGATTTAAAATGTGTTAATTTTTGCTGTACAGCAAAGTGATTCAGTTATACATATATATATTCTTTTTCATATTCTTTTCCATTATGGTTTATCACAGGATATTGAATATAATTCCCTGTGCTATACAGTAGGACCTTGTTGTTTATCCATCCTATATGTAATAGTTTGCATCTGCTAATCCCAAACTCCCAATCCTTCCCTCCCCATGCCGCCTTGGCAACCACAAATCTATTCTCTATGACTGTGAGTAGAAAAACCTTTTAAACAAGAGAAAAATTCAGATCAAGAAAAAATTAGGTTTATTTGAACTCATAAAAATTCTTTTTTTTTAATGGGAAAAGATAACAAAGCCAAAAGATAGATTGGAAAAATGTTTGCAATGCATGGAATTGAAAATGGATTAATACCTGCAGTATACAATGAGAGTCTATAAATTAATTTTTTTAAAAAAGGCAAGTCAACCCTCTGCAGCAATGGGGGCTACATTTCTTCCCATTAACCCCCCTCTTCTAAGTTTGCCCTCAGTAGGAGGGGCCTGTGAGAAGCGCAGAGGAGGAGCTGCTTTCCAAACCTGTGTGGAAGAGTGGATCCCCGAACCGTACAAGGAATGGACTGTGTCAGTAAGAGGTGGACTGTGTGCATGACCTCTCAGATCTACATTCAAAAAGAGAAGTGCTGTGAGGAGTGTAGGTGGCTGACAGCTTCCAGCTAATATACTGCTGGGATGTGCCACAATATTCATGCCAAGGCACACTCTCCCTGGATTAGTCCCAGTCCATGACTGAGTCCAGTGGGCCTGAAGCTGGGCCATTTCTGCCTCATGTAGGGCCCCTCTAATGGGAAATCAGCCTGGCCAAGGCTTTCTCAGAGCTGTCTGCACGGCCTTCTGAGGCTCTTCTTACTCATTCCTCCTTTCATGGAACTTCTAATTCCATCTTCGGCATCTGCTTGCTAGAGGACTCAGATTTAGTTTGGGGTGAGTCATTGTACAACAATAGATAATGAAACAGCTTGGTGTGGGTGCTGCCATAACAAAAGCCTAAACTATTGGCTTTGGAACTGCCTGGCAGAGAGGCTGGAAGGGCCTTGAGGGAAGAGGCTTTCAAAGAGCTTCAGTAAGAGTGTGAGCTGAAACCTAAAGGGCCTGAAGGGGGTTGTTGGGGGACACAAAGGAAAGAGAGGAAAGGGGGTCCTTTCCCAGAAAGTTTGGCAATACTGTCACATGAAGTAATACAGCAAATAAGAAATGTCCCTGTTGAACTCAAGAAGCCAATCAAGGAGATTTCTAGGCAGAATACTGAAGGTGCTACCTGCCCTTTACATGTTGCCTATGATAAAACATGAAAGGAGAGAGATAAACTAAAAAAATAAACTTAGCTATAAAGCAGACCACATATTGTATGATTCTCTTTATATGAAATGCCCAGAATAAGCAAATTGTAGAAACAGAAAGCAGATTAATGGTTGCTGGGCAGTGAGACTGGGGGGAAATGGGGAGTGACTGCTAATGGGTACCGGGTTCCTTTGTGGGTGATGAATATGCTCTAAAATTGATTGTGGTGGGACTTCTCTGGTGGCACAGTGGTTAAGAATCCACCTGCCAATGCAGGGGACACAGGTTCGAATCCTGGTCGGGGAAGATCTCACATGCTGCAGAGCAACTAAGCCCGTGCACCACAACTACTGAGCCTGCGCTCTACAGCCCATGAGCCACAACTACTGAGCCCGCGTTCCATAACTGCTGAAGCCTGTGTGCCTAGAGCCCGTACTCCACAACAAGAGAAGCCACCACAGTGAGAAGCCCGTGCACCATAACGAAGAGTAGCGCCCCCTTGCCGCAACTAGAGAAAGCCTGTGCGCAGCAACGAAGACCCAAAGCAGCCAAAAAAATAAAATAAAAAATAAGTAAAATTGATTGTGGTGAAGTTTGTACAGCTCTGTGAATATACTAAAAACCACCAAACTGTATGTTTTAAATGGGTGAATTGTATGTTATGTAAAGCCTCCCTGTATATCCAGGAGCAGGACTTACTAGGCTTGAACAAAGATCCGGCAAGCCATGCAGCATGCCTTCCACCCCCCCCAAAAAAGTGTCCCTTGGCAAAAATAAAATCCAAGACACAGTTCAGAAAAACATTATCTAAAAATGAAGTTGAGGGTTAAGACTTCAAAAAGATCTAAGTAGGGGCCCCACAGAACCTGTCAGAGAGAAGTCTCTCTGAAGATCTTACGGAGGTTCACTCACTGCAGTCTCTCAGGGAACCCAGGGTAGAGATGAGCTGATCTCAAAGACAGTTGTGGGTGTGGCTTTTGTTGAATGGAGTGGGTTAAAAATCGATACACAAAACCCCCCCATAAATCCCTTAAGGGAATTGTCCTGGCAGGAGCATCATTAGCTCACACTAACAGGGACATAGTACAGAATGAAAAGAGGCCTTTGCATCCCTTTTATAGGCATAGTACAGAATGAAAAGAGGCCTTTGCATCCCTTTTATAGGCATAGTACAGAATGAAAAGAGGCCTTTGCATCCCTTTTATAGGCAAGAAGGAGACTGAGAAGGCTACTCAGTTGCAAACTCAATTTTCTTTTGGAAAAGTAAGGATGATTCAGAGGGTGGAACCAAGAGCCCAGACACTGGAGCCAAAAACCACAGGGAACAAGAATGACTCTCAAGCAATCGGGCAAAGCTCTAAGCCAACAAGCATTTCAGAGCTGGCTCTGTTGTGTACCTCCCGCTTTCCCTCTTTTTGAGGTTATCCTTTGCCTTTCCCACTATGGTATGTAAGATGTGTGTAGGGGAGAGATAACTTGCCCCTTTAGTTTACAGATCTGCTATATAGGGAAGGGGTGCGAGGGAGAGACCAATTAGGAGATAAATTCAGAAGCTCATAAGATAGCCCAGGCAAGAGATAGTGGTGGTATTGAGTAGGCAACAGTGGAAAAAATGATAAGTGGTGAGATTCAGAATGTATTTTGAAATTAGAGCCAACAGGCTTTGTTGATATATTGGATTAGGACATGAGAAAAAAAGAAAAGTTGAACATGGCTTCATAATCTCTATCTGGAAGAACAGGGTGAATGAATGTCCCCCTTCAACCTCTTTTGTCTGCCTCTTTTTGGAGCAGAATTTTCCAGAATGACCTACACTGTTGTCTCCATTTTCTCACCTCCCACTTGTCATCCCACTCCTAGCTAGGCTCTGCCTACAACCTCTGTAAAATTGCTATTGACAGTATCATCAATGACCACCGTGTTTCTAAATCCAATGGACACTTTCCCATCCTCTTTTTATTTGATCACTCTATTGCTTTTAGTACAGGTATCCACTGCCTTTCTGAAACATTTTCTTCTCTTGGCTTTCTTGAACCATGTATTTTTCTGCTACCCCTCTGGTTGCCCCTTCTGATTCTCCTTTTCTGGCTTCTCTTCTAATTCATTATTAACGTAAATCAGTAGCTCTGAATGACCCTTTTCTGGTCTCACTCGATACTCCATCAATCCTAGGATTCCTAAACCAACACCTCCTGGCCAGACTTGTCTTCTGAGCTCCAGTTCTATATGTCTATTTGCATATTCGGGAAATCCCACAGGTACCTCGAACTGAACTTGTCAAAACAGAAGTCATGGGCTTCCCTGGTGGCGCAGTGGTTGAGAGTCCGCCTGCCGATGCAGCGGACGCGGGTTCGTGCCCCAGTCCGGGAAGATCCCACATGCTGCGGAGTGGCTGGGCCCGTGAGCCATGGCCGCTAAGCCTGTGCATCCAGAGCCTTTGCTCCGCAACGGGAGAGGCCACAACAGTGAGAGGCCCGCGTACTGCAAAAAAAAAAAAAAAAAAAAAAAAAAACAGAAGTCATCACTTTCCCCAACAAACTTACTCTTCCTCCAGGTCCCCAGTCTCTGTAAGGAAATACCATCTACCCAACCACTCAAGCCAGAAAGCTAATAGTCTTGGCTGCTCACCTTCTCTTACACGTACCCCCACAGATAATCAATCAAGAGCTCCTGTAATTTCTACCTCTTCTATCACTCACTCTCAAATCTGTCCATTTCTTTTCATCTACTGCTGCCACTGTGGTCCAAGCCATTATCCCTTGCCTGGACTTTTGCATCAGCCCCATACCTCTATCCACTGGCCTCCTTGTATCCACTTTGGCCCTCCATGCTATGTTCTTGTTCAAACACAAATAGGACCGTGCACTCCCTCGGTTTAAAGCCTTTCAATGATCTCCTATATCCTTGGAATGTACTACAAATTACTTAATGTAGTTCATAAGACTTTGCATGATCTGGACCTTGCTGTCTCTTCCACCTCAGTCTCACATCACCGCCCTTTTTTTCTGTGGCCAGTCACACCGATCTGATCTCAGTCTCTTGAACCTGCCAAGGTTTTCTCACCTTTGGGCCTTCACACTTTCACTCTGCTTAAACAGCTCTTCTCCATTCTCTTTGTCTGGCTCTCACTCATCCTTCAAGTCTCAGATTAAATAATACTTCCTCAGGGCAGCTTACCCTAACACGCCAGATTAACTCAGCTCACTCTGTTGTGTGTTTTCTTAACCTTCTGAACTTCTGCTGGGCAGCACTTTGCTTGTGATTCTTGTAATCACTGTAGAGTACCTGTTTCGTGTCCATTTTCCCCACCAGAGCATTAGCTCCATTATGACAGACCATGCTTATTTTACTCACCATTGTAGATGAGCATATAGTTAGACGCTCACTAAGTATTTCTGGGCTGGCTGACAGTTGGGGAGGGCCCAAGTTGCACTGTCCTTTGGGCACAGGCTAGAATTGCCTAAGGCTATAACCCCTCCACCCTTCCCTCCCTTAAGGGCAGTTATAAGGGCCAGTGGAAATGGAAGTACTGCATGACTTCATGCACTGTCTAGTACAATATGAAAGAATATTCATCACAATTTTACTTATTAGAGTGAAAAATCGGAAAAAGCCAATAGCCCCTAAATATCCAACAATGTGGGAATGACTTCATATATTACACCAGTGGTTTAAACGAATTGTCTAATAGATCTAATCCCTATTTTTCAAATAGAACCTGGAATAGGACCCCAATGTAAGATGCACTAGAATGGGTCAGAGCTTCATCTCTTGGGCCTCCCTAGCTTTCCCTTTCTTTTCCCCTCTCTCACTTTTCATCCTTTCTCCCCCAGGTCTTGAAGACTTTCCAGTTCCTGGCTCTGTTCGCTCTTCTAAAGCCAGGACATCATTTCTGCTTAGGTTTCCATGAGACACTCCCAAATGCTTTGCTGTGTTGTTGTTATGCTGGCTCAAGTTGGTTTTCTGTTACTTGTAATTTTTAAAAAACAAAACCAAAAAACCTTAAATAATACTGTTACAGCTTGAGATTCATTTATGTAATGAAAAGAGAATTGGGTTTGGAGTCAGAAAACTGGCTTCAAATCTAGGTCCTGACTTCAGGCATATTAATCATTTTCAACTCAGTTTTCTCATCTGCAAACGGGACTACACTTTTGCAAATATTAAAAACAAACAATACTAATATATTAAAAGGATTGGTATCGAGCAGGCTCTCAACAAATGTTAAATAAATAAGATTAAAGTCTTATTAGAAGTCCCTCCTACCCCCTCCAACTGGAAGGAGTGCCTACAGTGTGGCCTAAGTTAGCAAGGTTGCCATCTTGTGGAGATTTACTGACACACTGTCCAATGTCACTAAGCACATTTGAAGTAAAATGTTCAAGAATCTAGAGCTACCTAAAAGGATGGCAAACACACCAGAGAGACATTGGAATGAAGCTGATAATAAAAGACACGAGACAAGGGTAATTCACCGTTGGAAAGAGCAGGGAATGAAGAACCTAGGACTTAACTTTCAGGAACTGTCACATGCAGCAGAGAAGTCAGGGGAAGGGGCAGGAAGGAGTGACTGATGGAGGAGGACAAGCACAAGTATAGCCTGGTGTAACGCTTAAGCCAGGGTTGACATACCTGTCTTCAATGTTAGCTAACCTGATCCTATCTTGTTTTCTCCAAGATCTCAGAAGGCATTAAGAAAAGCCAGCTGGGGCTTCCCTGGTGGAGCAGTGGTTAAGAATCTGCCTGCCAATGCAGGGGACACGGGTTTGAGCCCTGGTCCGGGAAGATCCCCCATGCCGCGGAGCAACTAAGCGCATGCGCCGCAACTACTGAGTCTGCGCTCTAGAGCCTGCGAGCCACAACTACTGAGCCCGTATGCCACAACTACTGAAGCCCACGCGCCTAGAGCCCGTGCTCCGCAACGAGAGAAGCCACCGTAATGAGAAGCCTGTGCACCGTAACCAAGAGTAGCCCCCGCTCGCCACAACTAGAGAAAGCCCACGCGCAGCAACGAAGACCCAACGCAGACAAAAATAAGTAAACAAAACTAAAAAAATAATAAAAAAAGAAAAGCCAGCTGACACCATAATCCTTATAATACCATTGCTCTGGGCCATTCAAACGCTACCTTTGTCTCTTAAACCAACGTTTCACCCCCCTGTTACACCTTATTACAAGATACCACTGGTAAGGATTTTAGTAATTATGAGGATACTGCATGTCAAGGGTTATCACCACTGCACCAGGAATGGGGTACTCATTACGGTCTGATCTTGTTCCAGAATCCCATGCTGAGAATCTGCTTTCTAGGGTCACTTCTACCACCAAAACTTTTAGACTTGATTTAAAGCAGAGCCTGAACAAGGGCTTGCAAACAGGTACATAGTTTATTCTCAGAAGTGATCCTAAGGGACAAGAGTCAGAGATTGACTAGGAAGAATAAAACGGGCAAACCAGGAAAGCCAATCTGAGGAGGAGTGCTCCAGAAGGTCGCTGCTTTGGGCATGTAGGGCTCGATTTCCCTGAAGAGGCAGTGCAGAACATGACTCTCATTTGTCCAACCAAGGGAAGGAAGAGGCGAGTATTTATTCACCAGCTCCTGTTCTTTACTGGTCAAAGGTTTCCTGACTACTGGTAAACTCCCTTGCACTCTCTCAAGTTGGCACTTTCAGGCTGACACATGAGTCAAAGTGATTGTGCAAGTTCTCCCAGGCAACCCCTGAGATGAGTTCCATGAGAGAAGCCTGAGGGCAGAAAGCGAGATATCTGGAGGAAGCAGATGAAGATTTGGACTGTCAGGTCACACCTGCACCCACCTGGTTGCCATAGCAATAGCTGGAGTAGAAGTTGCGTCCAGAGGCAAAAAAGTGCCTAATACATGGCCATAAGTAAGAGACAACATCTTGCCAGATTGAAGTTCTAGCCTACATACGATACACTATTTGTTCTGAACCAGTAACCAATGTATGGTAGCGCTTCACTCATAGCCAAAATAGATGGATCCCAGAAGAAAAGGGTATATGTGGAGTGACACTTCTATTATACCTAAATGATTACGTTTAAATGTTTATCTTCATGTCTTTGTGAGTCTGACTATGGCTATTGACAAGTTTTATTACCCAAGGGAAGAATGCCTCTACCAGAGGACATGAAAATAGTTCCAGTGGATTGGAAGCTAAGGCTGCCATTTGCCAATTTTGGGCAAATTTGTCATGCCAATACGTGAACAGACCAAAAAAAAAAAAAAAAGATTAATTCAGTGGTCTGCTAGAGCCAGCTCATACAGACTTATATAAGTTGATTGTGTATATGTATTAGTTTCCTATTGTTGCTATAACAAATGACCACAAATTTACTGGACTAAAACAAAACAAATTTGAGAGGACAGAGAGCAAGAACTACAATTCTGCAGCCTGTGGAATGAAAACCATATTCACAGAAAGATAGACAAAATGAAAAGGCAGAGGACTATGCACCAGATGAAGGAACAAGTTAAAACCCCAGAAAAACAACTAAATGAAGTGGAGATAGGCAAACTTCCAGAAAAAGAATTCAGAATAATGATAGTGAAGATGATCCAGGACCTCGGAAAAAGAATGGAGGTAAAGATCAAGAAGATGCAAGAAATGTTTAACAAAGACCTAGAAGAATTAAAGAACAAACACCCAGAAGAATTAAAGAGCAAATAAACAGAGATGAACAATACAATAACTGAAATGAAAAATACACTAGAAGGAATCAACAGCAGAATAACTGAGGCAGAAGAATGGATAAGTGACCTAGAAGACAGAATGGTGGAATTCACTGCTGCGGAACAGAATAAAGAAGAAAGAATGAAAAGAAATGAAAACACCCCAAGAGACCTCTGGGACAACATTAACTGCACCAACATTCTCATTATAGGGGTCCCAGAAGGAGAAGTGAGAGAGAAAGGACCCGAGAAAATATTTGAAGCGATTATAGTTGAAAACTTCCTGAACATAGGAAAGGAAATAGCCACCCAAGTCCAGAAAGTGCAGAGAGTCCCAGGCAGGATAAACCCAAGAAGAAACATACTGAGACACATGGTAAACGAAAACACAACTATCCAAAGCCGATGGGATGCAGCAAAAGCATTTCCAGGAGGGAAGTTTATAGCAATACAAGTCTACCTCAAGAAACAAGAAAAATGTCAAATAAACAATCTAACTTTTTACCTAAAGGAACTAGAGAAAGAATAACAAACAAAACCCAGGGTTAGTAGAAGTAAAGAAATCATAAAAATCTGAGCAGAAATAAATGAAATAGAAACAAAGAAAACAACAGCAAAGATCAATAAAACTAAAAGTTGGTTCTTTGAGAAGATAAACAAAATTGATAAACCTTTAGCCAGACTCATCAAGAAAGAAAGGTAGAGGACTCAAATCAGTAAAATTAGAAATAAAAAAGGAGAAGTTACAATGGAAACCTCAGAAATACAAAGCATCATAAGAGACTACTACAAGCAACGCTATGCCAATAAAATGGACAACCTGGAAGAAATGGACGAATTCTTTGCAAGGTATAACCTTCAAAGACTGAACCAGGAAGAGATAGAAAATATGAACAGACCAATCACAAGCACTGAAATTGAAACTGTGATTAAAAATCTTCCAACAAACAAAAGTCCAGGACCCGATGGCTTCACAGGTGAATTCTATCAAACATTTAGAGAAGAGCTAACACCCATCCTTCTCAAACTCTTCCAAAAAATTGCAGAGGAAGAAGCCCACGTGCCTAGAGCCCATGCTCCACAACAAGAGACGCCACTGCAATGAGAAGCCTGCGCACCTCAACAAAGAGTAACCCCCGCTTGCCACAACCAGAGAAAAGTCGCACACAATAACAAAGACCCAACGCAGCCAAAAATAAAAATTAATTAATTTAAAAAATTAACTACAATGAAGTATTGCCTCACGCCAGTTAGAATGGGCATCATCAGAAAATCTACAAACAACAAATGCTGGAGAGGGTGTGGAGAAAAGGGAACCCTCTTGCACTGTTGGTGGGAATGTAAATTGATACAGCCACTATGGAGAACAGTATGGAGGTTCCTTAAAAAACTAAAAATAGAATTACCATATTACCCAGCAATTCCACTACTGGGCATATACCCAGATAAAACCATAATTCAAAAAGACACATGCACCCCAATGTTCATTGCAGCACTATTTACGATAGCCAGGTCATGGAAGCAACCTAAATGCCCATTGACAGACGAATGGATAAAGATGTGGCACATACATACAATGGAATATTACTCAGCCATAAAAAGGAACGAAATTGGGTCATTTGTAGAGACGTGGATGGATCTAGAGACTGTCATACAGAGTGAAGTAAGTCAGAAAGAGAAAAACAAATATCGTATATTAATGCATATATGTGGAACCTAGAAAAATGATACAGATGAACCGGTTTGCAGAGCAGAAATAGAGACCCAGATGTAGAAAGCAAACGTATGGACACCAAGGGGGGAAAGTGGTGGGGGCTGGTGGTGGTGGTATGAATTGGGAGATTGGGATTGACATATATACACTAATACATATAAAGCAGATAACTAATAAGATCCTGCTGTATAAAAAATAAAGTAAAATTCAAAAAAAAACTCAAAAGAAACAAATTTATTATTTACATATCAGGAGATCAGAAATCCAAAATGCAGCTTACAGGGCTGAAATCAAGGTGTCAGCCCAGCTGTGTTCCTTCAAGAGGCTCTAGGAGAAAATCTGTTTCTTGCTTTTTCCAGCCCCTAGAGGCCACCTACATTCCTTGGTCATATCACTAGGACTTCTGCTTTCATTGTCACATCTCTTTTTCTGATTGATTCTCCTGCTTTCTTCTTTCTCTTATAAGGTTCCATGTGATTGTATTTGGCCTACCTGGATAATCCAGGATAATCTCTCCATCTGAAGATCCTTAATATAATCACATCTTCAAAATCCCTTCTGCCATGTAAGGTACCACATTCACAGGTTCCAAAGATTAGGACGTGGACATCTTTGAAGGGCCACTATTCCACATACCACAGTGCATTTTTCTTCAGTAATATAACATTGGTAGCTTAAAGTTGGCCATGGTGGGAGCATTTACAATACAGAAATCGGCAAATGCTACAAATCTGGTATTTTACCCATGGAGGGCATATTGTTAAAGTTTACCTGCACACCTCTGATTATGATGGTTGGTTAGGTGAATGAGCCATTATTAAGGCAAAAGAGAATTGTCACTATGCAATAGAGGGAGGGAGGATTATGATATAATCCAGAGGATACCTAGGGCACCTCCTAGTTCTGCCATGCTTAGTGCAAAAAAATACGGAAATATTATACAGGCAGGACCACCAAGGTCTTCAATCCCTCAAGAAAAAAGTTTGGGTGACCTATAGAAAATCAGTTATAGCCCCAACTAAGTTATGTGATTCAGTTCTAGTTAATGAAGTATAAGTGGAAGTGATACATGCCACTTCTGGGTCAGGAACTTTAAGACAGTAGCATGCTTCCTTCATGCCCTCTTTCTTTTCCCATCGCTATGACCCTGATGAACCTAGGTGTTGGTTGAAGACAAAGAGAATATGGAATGGGTAGTGGATATGTGAAGTCACAACTATCAACTAAAGCCTTGTGATCAGTTACAGAAATGTTTCGTGTCATGTCAACTCAGCACCGCAACGAGAAGCCTGTGCACTGCAACAAAGGGTAGCTCCTGCTTGCCGCAACTAGACAAAGCCTGAGCGCAGCAATGAAGACCCAACGCAGTCAAAAAAAAAAAAAAAACAAACAGTTAGTGATATAAAGGGAATTCCCTGGTCCAGTGGTTAGGACTAGGCGCTTTCATTGCCGAGGGCCTGGGTTCAATCCCTGGTTGGGGAACTAAGACCCCACAAGCTGAGTGGCCAAAAAAAAAAAAAAGTTAGAGATATAAAGAAGCAGATAAGGACTTCCCTGGTGGCACAGTGGTTACGAATCCACCTGCCAATGCAGGGGACACGGGTTCAAACCCTGGTCCGGGAAGATCCCATATGCCGTGGAGCAACTAAGCCCGTGTGCCACAACTATTGAGCCTGTGCTCTGGAGCCCACGAGCCACAACTACTGAGCCCATGTGCCACACCTACTGAAGCCCGCGCACCTACAGCCCATGCTCCACAACAAGAGAAGCCACTGCAATGAGAAGCCCGCGCACCGAAACAAAGAGTAGCCTCCACTCACCACAATTAGAGAAAGTCAGTGTGCAGCAACGAAGACCCAACACAGCCAAAACTAAATTAATTAATTTAAAAAAAAAGGAGATATTTTTGGTGATGGGGCAGTAGTGGCAGTGCCTCTGGTGGCACCATCCAGTGTGTTGACCCTTCAGACTTTATTTTGCTTCCTGGTGGCCTTCACTAGGGACACAGAAAATAGACTTTCTGTATTGAATAATAATTGTTACTACTCATTGCATATTTACTGTGAGCCAAATGTTTTATAAATTTTCTCTCCTAATTGTCATCTCAACCATTCAAGATGGATTTAAAAAAAAATTATTTATTATTTATTTTTTTGCTGCATTGGGTCTTCGTTGCTGTGCGTGGGCTTTCTCTAGTTGTGGTGAGCGGGGGCTACTCTTCATTGCAGTGCGTAGGCTGCTCATTGTGGTGGCTTCTCTTGCTGCGGAGCAGGGGCTCTAGGTGCATGGGCTTCAGTAGTTGTGGTGCATGGGCTTGGTTGCTCTGTAGCATGTGGGATCTTCCCAGACCAGGGCTCGAACCCATGTCCCCTGCATTGGCAGGCGGATTCTTAACCACTGTGCCACCAGGGAAGTTCCTCAAGATGGATTTTAATATCTTTTTCTAAGGCTAACTGACTTGACCAAGATCATACATTAAGTGGAAGAGCTGGGGTTCAGGTTCAGGTCAGAGTGATGCCAAAGCCAGATCTTAACCACTACATTATTATATTGCCAATATCTCTTTTGCCTACTTGTAATTTTTGGACCTGAGACCTTAACTCAGGCTGGAGCCAGGGACTCTATCCTAGGAGGAGAAGAAAGATGGGCTCACATAGATCGTTGTCTGTCATCAGCCCCTTCTGGCAGGGGGATACAGGATCTGCCCAAATGCAGAGAGGCTCTGGGCCAGGCAGCACAGATGCAGGCGCTCCTCTGAGCCAGGCTGGGAAACACTCCAGATGAACCACCAGACTTCTGTGCCTGAAACTCTGAGCGATAAGGAAGAATCTTGGGTGGCACCCTCAGAGACAATGCGATTCTGCAGGTTTAGAATTTTGCTGAAATCCAGGCAAAATACATGAAGAGGGGGCATGTATGAGAATCAATCAACTCTCTGCTGACAATTCTCGTTTGAAAAATGATTAATTGCACTCTTTTCTCCCTTTCTCTCCCCAAGGTCTGAGGCTGAAAACCCCAAAATCCAGTCTTCCGCCCATCTCCCATTCACCCATCTCCAAGTCTCAGAGCCACCCAGGCCCTTCCCCCCCTTTTCACTTAGTCACAACTTTCCATAACTATCCATTGAGATAGATTTTTGTGCTAGAGAGGCAAGGACTCTAACTTCAAGGTACTTAGAGAGAAAGAAGATAAAAAATAATAGCACAAGGGCTTCCCTGGTGGTGCAGTGGTTGAGAGTCCGCCTGCCGATGCAGGGGACACAGCTTCGTGCCCCGGTCCGGGAAGATCCCACATGCTGCGGAGCGGCTAGGCACGTGAGCCATGGCAGCTGAGCCTGTGCGTCTGGAACCTGTGCTCCGCAACGGGAGAGGCCACAACAGTGAGAGGCCTGTGTACCGCAAAAAATAAATAAATAAATAAAAATAATTGCACAAATAATTATTTAATTAAGATTGTGATATCTGCCAAGAAGGAAAAGTAATATTCAATGGGAGTGTATCCCTGGGGAGCTAGATCTAGTCTGAAGGTTCATATTCAAATCATCCCGTTTCCATCTGTCTTCCTCCTCCTCCCTAGCCCCTTTATAAGAATGCTATCTCCTGCATTGTCCCCTTTGCTGCATCCCCGATACCATAGCTTTGATTCAGACATCACTACATCTTTGCATCTGTTTTCTGACAGGTCTCCCTGCCTCTTTTTTTACTCACTCAAGCCCATGCTTTACGCCACAGCTAGAATTGTATTTCTAAAATGCGATCTGACCAGCTCCCTCTCACTTTCACACTAGGGTTTCACCTCTCCTGCCTGGCACAGCTTGCTCAACCTCTTTTTTTTCCCAGCCTTATCTCCTATTCCTCTCCTACAGGAACCTCTCACCTCATCTAGACACAGATTCCCATCTCCACTACTGTTTACTCACGTTTGCCCTGCAATGTTCCACCTATCCATCTCAGCCCAGGATATGACTGTTCTGAATTCAAGGGGCTCATGAACATGAGCCTGATGAGAGCCCACCATGGATGAGGCACTGGGTACTGACTGGGCACTGGGCAAGATCAGTGAGGAGGAAAAAAACTGGAAGCCAGTAGTCAGCACATCTACTGATGACCTCCCCAGATGGTGATACTGGTTTCTACAATAGACTGTGGAAGGTCCATGAGGGCAGTGACACGGTCTGACTTGTCTACTGCTGTACTCCTAGTTGTGCCTGGTACAAAGTAGCATCGTGCTTAGCACAGAAGAACTCAGTAATTTTTTTTCCATGTATAAATAAATGAATAAATAAAAGTCATGGACTTCCCTGGTGGCGCAGTTGTTAAGAATCTGCCTGCCAATGCAGGGGACATGGGTTCGAGCCCTGGTCTGGGAAGATCCCACATGCCGCGGAGCAACTAAGCCCATGCGCCACAACTACTGAGCCTGCACTCTAGAGCCCGTGAGCTACAACTACTGAGCCCGCGTGCTGCAACTGCCGAAGCCCGCGTGCCTAGAGCCCGTACTGCGCAAGATAAGCCACCGCGATGAGAAGCCCGCGCATCGCAACGAAGAGTAGCACCTGCTTGCTGCAACTAGAGAAAGCCCGCGGGCAACAATGAAGACCCAATGCAGCCAAAAATAAAATAAATAAAATAAATTTATTAAAAAAAAAAGTCACAGATACTGTTCTTAAACTGCCTCCCATTGGAGTTACAAGTACCTGTGTTCAGACTTCTTAAAAGATGAGAAGTTCCTGAAGGGCAGGCATTGTGAACATTGCTTCTATTTCTCATTACAACCCCATGAATTACTACCCCCAATTTATGCATGGGGAAACTTTCTTCCTTATTTTCTTCCTTCTCCTTCCTCTTTCCCACTTTCTCTCCCCTTCCTCTAGGATGCATGTATGGTTTTGGTATTTCCTGTCTCTAATCTGGAAAGAGATTTAGAAGGGCTAAGTGTAGAGCTGATTATGCTAAGGGCCAGGGAGGCTATTTGCCCTAGGTTACACACACATGAATCACTCAAATATAACCTTTCAATTTTATGTTCGAATAGAGTTGGTGTGCATGTGTGAGAGACAGTGTTTTTGTTAAATGTAAATATTTAAAAGGTACTGCAGTTTTTGTTCCATATTTTGTCATGTGGTCATTTTCTTGTAAATATTCTGGGAGTCATAAAATTGAGAAGAGGCCCAGGTTCAGAGAAGTCAGGTAACCTGACCCAAGTCTGACCCCTGGTAAGCGCCTAAGCCATGCCTGGAACCCAGGATGTCTCCCCACCAGGGGCATCACTGCCTCCAAATTGCAGCAAATGATTCCAGTTCGGTCTATCATAGGGGTTAAGTTCTGGGATTTAGTTAGATAGATGTGTCCCCTTCAAAATTCCGACACTTTATGAACATGGCAAGTAATTCAGCCACCTCATTTTAAAACTGTAGGCCATAATGGTACCTACCGCAGAGAGTTCGTTAGAATTAAAGTGAAAATGCGCTTGAAGCACTCAGCACAGGCCTGGCATGTACTCAGCGCGCAGTAAATGGTAGCTGTTATTATAAGAATTGTATTTGTTGAATGAGTGACTCTGGCATATAACGCTTGCATTCAACTTGAAGCTTGCAGCCGTCACAGCCGTTCAACTGAAGGGGTGGGAACTTGCCACTTTTTTCTGTAAATAAAATCTTTGTAGGAGGATAATCACTGGTTGGAAAGTGTGAGCCTTGAGGGAACAAAGCTCTGATCCCCAGACCCAAGAACCACCGAAGAGAAGTCTTCCCCGCGCGCCGCGGCCACCGTGCAGAACCTCCCCCGGTCTGAGTGGCAGGCAGCTGGCCACGCCCAGCCCAGGCAAGGTGCCTCATAAGCCGGGTTTTAGCCGAGTGGAGCTGGATACCTTCTAATTCCGCTCTTTTTCTTTTTTTCCCCCCCGCTCATCTTATTCTCGGGGACAACACCCTGCGCGCGGAGAGGAAGGACTCCCAAACCGCCAGACGGAGGCTTCCGCGCGGCCCCAGACCTGACCATCTATGGTCACAGAGCGCACCGAACAAACAGGAAGTGGGGCGAGCTTCCACCTTCGCAGCCCGGGGCAGAGCGAGCGGGGCGGCGGCTGGCATGCCCAGAAACGCGGGGTTGGGCCCGAGCGCCCCCGCCGACCCCCCCGCCGACCCTTCCCCACACCCAGCCCCCGCAGGTCCTCCCGAAACACTGTCCAGGGCAATACCCTCCCCGCGTCACAAACGGGGAAACTGAGGTTTGAACGCCCAGAGGGAGGCGGAACTTAGCCTTGATTCCCCCGCCCCCCCCGGAGAGTAGACGGCCGCCCGTGATTCCAGCCCTCAGAAAATCCTCCGGCTTGACCCTATTAGGGACTGAAGGGTTGAACCCCTCCCCGACTACTGTGAAAAGGACCCGGCCTTTGCCAATGAGGCCAAACTGACAGGAGAATTAACCACTCATCTCCTTCTCCGGGGGTGGAGCTTAGCCAGTAATTTCGGCCCTTCATTGGTCCGGGCGACTCCGGCTGCGGCGGTTGATAGAAGGGCGTGGCTAGCCTTAGACACGCCCCCCGTAGCTCCCGCCTTGGGGGCGGGACTCTTTTCCCAGGCTAGTGGGGATTCTCCCCGGCGTGGCGAGTAGGGGGCGGAGTTAAGAGCGGAGCAGCCAGACTTCTTTCCCGGTCCCTCCTCTGGGCCGGCGTTTCGGCCGGCGGTTCATTTCCGGTGGGGGTGCCGCGCCCAGTGAGGGCACGGAAGTGGGTCGCGCGAAGATTGCTGGGCGGTTCTTGCCGGAAGTGGAGAGCGGCTGATCGCAGTCCCGAGGTGAGGCAGATCTCTGAGGTGAGTGTGCGCGGCGGGGTAGGGACTCTGGTCCTCTCCGCGGCCCACTGGCCCCTGGCGTTGTTAATGACCCTTCTGGCCTAGGTGCATGCGGTGAGCCCCCCTGAGGCGGCCGGCGCCGGGACCCTCAGGCCGACCCGGGATCCTGGGCGCGGTCTCTTGTGGGGCCGCGGTGACCAACTGAGCCCCGCTCTCCTGGGGAGGCCCCTTCCGCTGGACTTCGCGGTTCTGGCCATCAGCCTCAGCGGAGGCCTGATTCCTAAGGTGCTCTGACTGAAGGGAACCTCCGAGACCTTAGAATCTTCTCTATCCCTGGTCTCGCCCCCATTGCTTGGATGGGTAAATTGATCCCCGGAGAGAGGAGGCTGGTCCAAGATCTTACAGCAAGCGACGGAAACAGTCGGAGTCTAGACCTCAGCTCCTTAGATTACCAGCCCCATATCCTTCCCCCGTTCATTTCCCAGGAACCTCTCTCTACCTTGGGGTGGTCTTCCAGTAGGTATCGTCTTGCGGGCAGTTGCAGGTTAAAGGCTACTCGCTGCGTGGAACTTTTAAAAAATGCAGCCTGTTTGGCACACCTGGGCAGTTTCTTTAAAAAGAGAGGATCGGGTTTTTGTGTTTGCAATCAGAGAGCCTCCCCTGTCTCCTAGTCTATAGCTCTGATCCTGAAAAGCCAAGTTAACTTTGTTGAAGGTGTTGCATACTTCTGGACGTGAAACCAGTTGGCTCAGTTTTGGGCTGGTCCCACTGCCAAGCATCGGTAGCCATAGGCGCTTTGTTTAACTTGTTTGAGCCTCATTTTTGTCATCTTTTAAGTGGAGATCTCTGCTCACCTCACAGGATTAAATTCAGTGTAACAAATTGTGTTTATTCTTTGTTAGGCACTCTGCCACATCCAGGGAAGGCAGAAACAAAACAAGGTAGACCCTGCCCTCACGGAGCTGACAGTGTTGGCAGGGAATTTAACAAATAATTATAAATGTGATGAGTGTTAGGAAAGAAGAACAAGGTGCTTTGGCAGTATGTATTGAGGGGCTCAGGAAAATCCATTCTGCAGAAGCAGGGTTTAAGATGAGTTTCGAGGCATGAAGAGCTCAATGAAGAGAGCATGAGAAACTTAAGGCAGAAGTTAGCATCAGAACTGTCAGTTGAAGCTCTTTATAGGGTTCCCTGTTCAAGTGAAAACGGGGCAGCCCAGCACATCAATCATTCACCAGCCATTTATTGAGCCCTTGATATGTGTGAGGCACATATTAAATGAGGCATCTAGCCCTGGTGACTAAGAATAAAGTAGTTCTCATAGAGTGGAGGAGGAGGCAGACAAGTAAATCAGGGGTGGCTTACAGTGTCATAGTGTGTGAGCACAGGGCTCTTGAGAGGAGGAATACCTGAGCCAGCTTTCCAGGCTTTAGGGAGGAAGTGGGAGGCTAAGTCCTGCAGGATTTGTTTAGCCGTATGGTGAATCTGGAAAAGGAATTTCCAGCCAAAGGGTCCAGTGTAAGGACATGGAATCTGGACATGTGAAAGACCATGACTGGAATTCCAGTAATGCTCAGAGAAGTGGAGGAAGTGGGTGGGGGTGGATCACATATGAAGGCCCTTGTAAACTATGCTAAGGAATTTGGAGCTTACCCTGAAAGCTGTGGGGAGGCTTTGCAGGCTCTTATGTAGGAAAATGATGTGGTCAGATTGATGTTTTAGTTCAGCCTGTCAAGGGGGAAGGAACATAATGAAGAAGTAGACCAGTGTTTGGAAGCTTGAACATGGCTTGAAACATGAAGACAATGAGAATGGGAAGGAGAGGAGGGATCGAATTTGAGCAATATTAAAAAGATGGAATCTGTAGAGTTGAAGGCTAATTGTTTATGGAAATGAAAAAATAGCAGTAGCCTAGGATGATTGTCTGGTTTTCTGGTTTAGGGAACTGGGTAGCACCATTCACCAATATAGGTACTGTGAGAGGAGGGTCAAGTTGGAGAGGTGACATGGAAAGGAAATGAATTTTGGACATATTTAGTTTGAGGTGTTTGCAGCACATCTAAGCAAAGGTGTCTAATAAGGTATCTCAACTAGAAGAAAGAGCAAGAGAAAGGTGTGGAGGCAGGAGAGGGTTTATATTGTTCAGGGAAGTACTGGAGCCTGGGGTTTGTAGGAGAAGATAAGACCAGAAAAAAAGGTAGGTGCTGCCAGGTTGTGAAGGGCTTTTGATGCCTTGTATGAATGCGTTTGGATTTATTCTGTGGTTGGCATTTTGCTAATTGTTTGACTTGCTGCTGTCCAGTATAAAGAAATTTCTGTTGGAATTTCCCCCCCTTTTTCTTCCCCAGAAATACTTCAGATGATCAGATGGACATAGTTTATGTTTCAGAGGAGTTTAAATAAAATGGTAACTGTGAAAGTACTTTGTCAAGTACAGCCTGTCATGCAAACCAAAAGTGGTGGTATTGTTAAGATTCAGTGAGTGTATTTTTGCCTTGAGGAGGTTAGCTGTTTAGTTTGTAAAATGTTTTGTTTACAACCTGAATGATGAATTTTTTTCACCCCTTTTCTTGCTTATATATACCTTTGTTTAGTTGCAGTTATTTTTTTAACTGTGGACTGAGCCTTTAAAAAGTGACTTCCTCCTTTCAGTTTTCTGTGAAGTATGGTGAGTCAAAGATTCATTTTACTTAAACAAGCAAATGCAGTGTCATTGAAAGTTGAACCCTCTGGTTTGAAATTTAATCCTGAGATTTGAAATCTGAGGATCCTCAAGCTATATCTTAGCCAGTCCTAGTGATTATTCCTTTGACTTGTCCTCATCAGTTTCTTTCTTTACTTTCTACTAAACTGGCTTGTTCATATCTATACTTCAGCTTCTCTACCATAACCAGACTACTCTTTTTTTTTTTTTTGGCGGTACTCGGGCCTCTCACTGTTGTGGCCTCTCCCGTTGCAGAGCACAGGCTCCGGACGCGCAGGCTCGGCGGCCACGGCCCACGGGCCCAGCCGCTCCGCGGCATGTGGGATCTTCCCGTACCGGGGCACGAACCCATGTCCCCTGCATCGGCAGGCAGACTCTCAACCAGTGCGCCACCAGGGAAGCCCCAGACTACTCTTTTAAAAAGAACCATTTTCATCTTGTTAACCCTTCACTGGCTTCATTTTCCCAAAGAATCAAGTCTAAACTCTATTGTCCAATTTACAGAGTTCTCCACAGTCAGACCCTCATCTTAGTTTTCATTGGGTGCTACAGAGTGACATTCTAATTTAGAAAGTCCTAAACTATTACATCAGCCATTTTATTTGTACCTCATGCACTACCTTTTGCTCATTATTACATTAGAACAGGGTTTCTCAACCTCAGCATAACTGACATTTTGGGCCAGGTGATGCTTCATTTCATGGGGTTGTCCTGTGCATTGTAGGATTTCAGCAGTATCCCTGGCCTCTACCCATTAGATGCCAGGGGCACTCCCTCAACTGTGACAACCAAAAATGTTTTCAGACATTGCCAAATGTCTCCTGGAGGACAAAACTGCCCCTGATTGAGAACAATGCATGAGAAAGTATCATAGCTCTGATTGTGCGGTGTCTTATCTCTCCAACTCAGTTCTCTGAGGGCAGGCTCCATGGCCGTGGTTAGCCCAGTGTATGGCACATGATAAACGCTGGGTACCTTGCAAGGAATAAATCATGGGTTTCACTGAGGCATCAAGAATTATCGTTCATTCAAGGAATTTCTGG
Source organism: Neophocaena asiaeorientalis asiaeorientalis (assembly GCF_003031525.2). Lineage (NCBI taxonomy): Eukaryota > Metazoa > Chordata > Mammalia > Artiodactyla > Phocoenidae > Neophocaena > Neophocaena asiaeorientalis. The sequence continues at coordinate 4,087,388 of NW_020172597.1, forward strand.
GTGGGCCTTGAAGAACTTGCCTTTTTGTGTTTTTTTCCCTCAGAGGATGTGATCTTAATAGAGAAAGGCCATTGTTTAGGCACTCACTAGAAATGAGGTTGGTGTTAGTTGACAGTGCAAGTCAGATTTATATTTCCCCTATACTGGGGCTGTATAAATTCCTGTTTTCTTTGCTTGCATTTAGACAGCTTGGTTTAGTGGATAGGGATTATCATTTATTTTACATTGGCTGTAGTTTATGATGTTGTTACTCAAGATTTATTTTGACTGATAAAATTGTTATACAGTTGACCCTTGAACAACATCGATTTGAACTGCGCAGGTCCACTTGTACGGGCAGATATGGAGGGCTGGCTGTAAAGTTATTGGAGGATTTCCCACTGCACTGAGGGCCAGTGCCCGCCCATATCCCCGTGTTGTTCAAGGGTCAACTGTAGTTTCATCAACCTTAAATTAATGCAGCTCTAGCATTCACCATGAAACTATTTGTTCTTGATATACCATCATGTAAACCTAATAAAAACCATCAACTCTAAAAATACTCCTCAGCTACAGTGCAGCTTTGTTTGCCTTGTATTACCAGACCTGTTGTATCAAATTTTTCTATTCTACTGGAAAGTAGTTATAGTTGAAATGTTTAATGGAGGAAGTGAGCTTGCTTTTTTGTTTTGTTTTTTATTTTTTTTCCCTCCAGAGGTCATTGAAATTCCTACACGTAAGTTAATTATAGACTTGCAGTCACAGATCTTTTTGTATCTCTAGCTGTAGCTGAATCATGGTTAGGGACAAATGGCATCCTTGAATCTATCTTTATGCATGAGAATGGGAAATGCTGTTCTGTTTACAGCAACTACCAGTTGAAATCAACCAATGCAGTTTTTCCTTATACAATATAAAAGATGCCTGCTGAATGCTTTTATGGTGTTAGTCTTCGTAATATTCCTTGAATGTGAGAGAGAGGGGAGCCCTTGACCACACAAAGTTATCTATTTGCCCCAGAGCATTGAAACAGCTAGTTCTCCAGTCTGACTTCAGCTTGTACACTATTACTAGCTTTACTCACTCCTGGAATTTTAGATGGAGGACCATGTTTAATGGTCAGGAGACAAGTGCTGATATTGGGTAGAATTCTTTCCCTCTGCAGGAGACAGGCCTTTCTTTCTGTTTTAATCTAAACCTCAGGTGGCAGTGACTCAGGCACTAAATGTCATTGGTTTCATCAGAGAAACCAAATGCTTGGAGAAGAACAGTGGCTCCTGATTTGGGTTAGATTTAGATGGCATCTTACTGGGGCAAAGTGGTGTCTGTTCTTTGGTTTCTGGGTTAAATCAGCCAACTTGTAAGTATCCTATTAGCATGTGTAGGTTTTGCTCTGTAGCATGTTAGAGTCTAGTGATGAGAATTTCTATATTGTTAGGAGCAGAACTAACTAATGCCTTATAGTTTAGTGGTAGCTTAGGAGAGATATCCAAGTGGAGCTGTTTTGTTTTGTTGTCTTCTATTATAAAGAAATTATATTACTATGTTAAAAAAATTTTGGAAAATGGGGAAATTGTCTAAAACTCCATCACTCGAATGTGACAAATACTGTAAATTTTGTGTTCTTTTTCAGGTCTTTTTCCACAGTGCATTTAGCTCTTCCCCTGTAATTAGAAGTCTAAGCTAACACAGCATTGAACATCTTCATGCCTATCAGTTTTCCCGTTAGTATTATTTTCTTAGGATAACATCTAGGGAACAGAATTACAAAGCAAAGGCCAACAGAAGCATTTTGAAGCAGATCAGTTGGGCTACCATAGCATACAGGGTGACTTGTGTAGTTGCTTTCTTTTCGATTTTACTTAAGGGTATGACTTAGAGGAACAACTACCTGACAAAGTAGAAAACATTTTATGCATAGCAACTTCTTATGAGTCGAAATTCATTCCACTGCCTTAATTGCCTGGTGAGAAGAGGCAAGAACTGCAGGAGTAACCTGGTTCCGTTTACTTCTGAATGACAGACAGAAGGAATTGGGTTGCTTGAATTGTCAGAATGATGAGAATATGAAGCAGCTTTGGCAGGAATCACTGACCATTTCTGATTTTGCTTGGTTTTAGACCACAAAAGAGATTGCTGGAGAATCGAGCTCCTGGTTTCTTTTCGCTCTGCATGATATTCCTCCAAAAGCCTATGCAGTCTCATGACTTTATGACGTTTCCTTGCTGATGACTTTGTAAACATTGATCTCTAGCCTTGATTCTTCCCCAAGCTCATTTCTAACTATTTACTGGACATTCCCACTTGGAAGATTCATCTTCTGTTCAAACTGTGTATCCAAAACTGACCTCATCTTCTTGCCTTAGCTAGAACGTGCCAGAAACCTGTTTTTTCCTATAGTGTCATCATTCTCTTACTCCCCTGGATTTGCAACTCTGGAGTCATCTTTGACTCCCTTCTCTGAATGCTACTGTAACTCAGTAGTCAGTACCACACAGTTAATACTTGTCCTGTGTTTAATGCTTAGTTGTTTTGTGTGACCTCCAAGGGCAGAACCAAGATCAGTGGGTGGAAGTTGCAGGGAGACTGGTTTTGCCTCCATATAAGGAAGAACTTTTAAATACTTTGAGCTATGTGAATGGAATGGGCTGCCTCCAGAAGTCTTGGGTTCTCCGCACTGAAGGTGTTTGAATAGAGGCTACCTGACTAATTGCTGAGAATGTTGAAAGGTCTGTTCTGTCATCAGATGGTGCGTTCTAGACTCCCTCCTCATCCTGAGAGCCAGTGATTCAGTGGAAGGTAGCCTTGTTGCTCCTGCTAGACTCCCTCAGGGTGGAGAAACTATTTTACTGTTAATTCAGGTGCTGGTCACTTAGCGGCCTAAAAGTGATTATTATTTTCCTTTGTGATAGCAAAAATATTTTTTACAGTACCACGTTTTTGTTCTTTTTTTTTTGCGGTACGCGGGCCTCTCACCGTTGCGGCCTCTCCCTCTGCGGAGCACAGGCTCCAGACGCGCAGGCTCAGCGGCCATAGCTCACGGGCCCAGCCGCTCCACAGCATGTGGGATCTTCCCGGACCAGGGCACGAACCCGTGTCCCCTGCATCGGCAGGCGGACCCTCCACCACTGCGCCACCAGGGAAGCCCTACAGTACCACTTTTTTGTTTTGCAGCTAGTTGAACAGCTTTCAACCTAACCTAGACCCTAATGTCTTCCCTTTTTTTTCTCCAAAACCCATGCTATCAGACAGTACTTGTAAAAATTTTGCTTTCATCATATTATTCCTTCTCTCAAAACCCTTGAATGGCTTCACATTTATCACATCAAATTCAAATACTGCCCAGGTTTCAGTGCCCTCCATAACCTAGCCCAGCTTGCTTATTTCCCATGAGACTATGTGGGCTCACCTTCTCACACTTTCTGTACATAGCCTTCTTGGTCTCTCTTTGCTTTTGATTGCTCTGGAATGTCTTCCCTTTTTTCTTTTACTTTTTCTGTCAAAATGCCCCACTTCCCTCCTGAAACCTCCTGAGACTACCTTTAGTCCTCATTGATTTCTTCTCCAAGCATGTAGTCATTTATACTATATAATTCAGGACCATACAACATTCTGCAAAGAAAAAGCTCCACTGTATTAGCTGGTAACTTTAACTTTTCCCAATCCAAATGAAATTAGTTAATCTCTAACAGAACTTTAAAAAATATAGTCTTCAGTATTTAGTCCATTGGTATTTCATTTGCGTTGCCCTTCCCAATAAGAATGAAAGCTTCTAGAGGGCAGAGACCGCGGGTCTTCTGTTTCTTCAGTAGCTGTCACAATGCTAAGGACTTTCATGTTATGAGTGTCTTCTGTGTGCCAGGTTGTTCTAGGTGCTGCAGATTTTGGGGGTGGGGGCAGCTGGGGGAGCAGGGGTGGGGAGAATGGATAAATTGCCATGTTTCTGGAGCCTGTATTCTATTACATGGTATGTAGCAATAACATTTTACATTTGAACTGCATTTTAAGGCTCCCAAAGTAACTACTCATCTATAAAACCAACTCCTTTGATCCTTACATCTCTGTGTGCTAGGTGAGGGTCCATTAAATGACTATCCTAAACTTACACAGTTAATACGTGGCAGAATTGGGACTTAAACCTTGGTCTCCTGAATCCAAGTTTTATTTAGACTTGGGTAATTAGGACTGCCTCTTCTTCTGAAGCTTTTATGATGAATGCTTAAATAGTTGGGAATCTGTACCTTCATTTACAGAGGCTTACATATAGTTCTTGGCTACTGTCAGTCAGAAATGGCAGGGAGCAAGATTAGGCAGAGCTATAGTTTTCTGCCCTGGCAATTCTGTATTCTTGGGAAAAAACTTGTTTTAAATATTTGCTTTCCAAACATGTGTCGTCTACTCAATGTGAAAAAATATTGGCCTCCATAGAGGAAACTGAGAGCAGAGGAATTGAAAGCTGCTAATAATGTGCCTAAAGACACCATAAAGAGACCTTGAACCCACAGTGCTGTGCTTAGCAAACAGCTGGGGCTGCATGCTGTGATGAACCTGTTAGTCACTTAATTGCTTAAAAGAGCCTCAGAAAATTTGTGCTCAAGGCTAGGTTCTCTCCCACCGGTTGTTTGATACCTAGCAGGCTTTTTAACTTCTGTCAGTTTCTTCATTCCAAAGATGGGGATCAGTATCTTTATAATATATGTCACAGAATTATTTTAAGTCTCAAAAGAAGCAGCAGTTTGATGATATAAAGCACCTACAACTCTAAGGGAGTTCTGTTTTTAATTAATATTATACCATCTAATAAACAAGGCTATCTGCCTTATGGCACTTGGTTTGAAGATCTCTATATCAATTTAATATCTGCCCAAGAAGGCAGCGTTTATTTGAAAGATGGGAATGTTTGCTAGAGCCTACAAACAGGCAAAAAAATGTGTTTTTTTTTTAAAGAAAGGAACCCCCACACACAAACACTTCTCCCCAGATTTGACACAGACCCACACACACACTTCTCCCCAGATTTGACACAGAGAAGAGATAACCAGACTTGCGTTGAGGGGAGAGGGGGTAAAGGCACTTCTGTATTTATTTTTCCCAAGGACCTTTATTAACCTATTGTATTTATAGTGCCTACCATGTTTATAGTACTGGAATTACAAAGGCAAGACGTGGTCTCTTTTGTAGGGTGACTGATTGCCTGTTGACTATTAAATGATTTTAAACCAGTGTGTTAAAGTGTGGTAGAGATGAGTACACAATGATATGTGGGAGCACATATTGGAAATGCTTCTTGGGGAGGTCATACCTTGGCTGAGACTGAATGGACAGTAGGAATTCTGGAGAGGGGGCAGATTGAGAAGGGAAAACATACCCAACTGGAAAAGCTTCCTAGAGGAGGTGACACCTTAGCTGAATCTGAAAAAGGCAGTAGGAGTTATGAGGAAAGGAACAGGTTGGGAAGGGAAAGCAACCAAGCAGAGTGGATAGGAAGCTGAGGTTGAGAAAGTTTGGTAACACTGAGACACAGAGCCAGTGAGTACCACTATTCAAACTCCCAGTCTCTCTGACTTCTTTAAAGAACAACACTTTTTTTTTTTTTTTTTTTTTGGCGGTACGCGGGCCTCTCACTGTTGTGGCCTCTCCCGTTGCGGAGCACAGGCTCCGGACACGCAGGCCCAGCAGCTGTGGCTCACGGGCCCAGCCGCTCCGCGGCATGTGGGATCCCCCCAGTCCGGGGCACGAACCGTGTCCCCTGCATCGGCAGGCGGACTCTCAACCACTGCGCCACCAGGGAAGCCCCAAGAACAACAATCTTAACCACTATACTGTACTGCTTAACAGTTTCCAGGTTACTATCTTGATTGCTGGTAGTGCTGGATTACTGAGACAGTGAGTCTGGGGGAGCAGTGCTAGGGAAAATGATGAGTTCTGTTTTGGACATTTCAGATGTCCTTTGGGACATCCAGGTAGAGATGTCTAGGTGGAATTCTGAATCCCAGAAGGATGGCCTGAGCTGGATACATTGCTCTGGGAGTTGTTAGTCTATAGGTGGTTGTGGTGGTATCACTCAGCAAGTGGACTGGATAGTAATGCGATAATGGTAGTTGACAGCTTTGGAGTGGACATGACCACCTAAAGAACGAATATGCATACATAAAGAATAAGACAAGGTGTGTCTTTTGGTCCTTCAATTCTAGACATTCTTTCCCATAACATCTCAAATTTCACTCCACCCCCACCAAAAACAAAAAACTAGGAACTGTTCTCCTATATTTGATTAGTGGTGGAATGAGATTAGCTATAATGATAGCTGTTTTGTCTTTTCTCATTCTGCTTAAGTTAAACAGCAGAACCATAGCTTGTTTAGCATTGAAAGCTTAAAGTACAAGTAAAAGATGGAAAAGAAGGAACCAAAATCCATGAAGCTGTATTATTAAGCTTTTCAGATTGGTAAGTATTCACGAACCCTGGCAGCCTTTAGAGATGCTTGTACTGTGTTATCATGTTCACACTGGCCGGAACTTATAGTATCCATTATGTCCGAAGGAACATGTTTTATAACAGAATGGGTGGTATTTATTAATGCAAGGTAGCTTGGGAGTTTATTGCAGTCACTGCCTTTTCCCCTGGGATTTACAGTGTGGTGGATTATATGTGTCTGTCCCTGGATAGTATCCAGAATGAACAGGGCAGCAGTTTGGATATTTGGGTGATTGTGCCATAACATAAGGGAGAGTATATTGGATACTTCTAGTCTGCTCCATAGTCTGTTCCATTTTGAGTAGAGTACAGATTTGGAGGCTTCTGCTACCTCTTCAGGCCGGCGAATGCAAAGGTTTATTTGGTTCGCATTCTTATTTTTTTCCTTGATTCTTTTTTAAACAACATTCTCTGGCAAATCACCGGGCTCTGAGAGATCAGAGCCTGTACACGGAAAAGAATGGACAGGGATGATATTGTCTTCCTTAGTTTATCTTTTGAGTTGCTTCTCTCTTCCACAGGGAAGACAATGTGTGTTAAATGAGATATTCTGTCATGTAGCTGTCTTTGAGGGAATTATAATTGCTATGGTCATTTTAGGTGGCTTCAAGGGAGTTGAGTTCATTCGGCTTCAGTTGCCTGAATAAATTAATGCTTTGAAATGGCATCTCTCCAAGTCAAGTCTTTGATTGTGATTACACTGACTGATTTTTATGAGATCACCTATAATCTAAAGCACTTTATGTCGATGTATATTGATAACATTAACACTCATTTATGTATATTTGTGGGTAACTTTCAGAACCCTTGTCTCTGGAGTTCTGGGATACTATACTTCAGGTTCATTAACTTCTAAAATATTTATTGAACACCTTCTACCTGCCAGGTAGTGGTCTAGATGGTAGAGGATAAACTTGTTTAGGAAACAAACCAGAGAAGGTCCCTTCTCTTTTGGAGCTTACTTTCTTTGGGATATTAGACATTGAATGAGGCTAGTTCAGATAAGTTGGTACTTGTGAAAGATCTGTAACAAGCTCTCTGGGTGTGTCTGTTCTCCTTCCCTGCTGCATATCCAGATCCTACCCACCCTCATTTGAAGCCGGCTCAATTGGAAGCTTTGCCATAATAGCCTTATCTGATCCTTCCAGCTGATGTATTCTTCCCCTCTCTGAAATCCTGTGTTATTCTCTCTGCAACTTATGTCACCTTATTTTTTTTTTCTATTTGTTTTACAGTTGTTAGTGCACATGTGAAGTCTTCTCTATTAGACTGTAAGTTATTGGGGGCAGGATAAATACCCTATTCATCTTGGTTTTGGGCATTCCATATGTAGGCAGCAGGATGTTGTAGGAAAAAACACAAAACTTAGAGCCATAAGGCTTGAATTTGAGGACTGGCTTCCCTACCAGCTAACTGTGAGACTATAGGCAAGTCATTTAACTTCACTGAAATTGTTTCCTATCTCTGAGAATATAGTAATTATCTTTCCATTCCTAAATAGTTGTTGAGAGGCTTAAACTGAGATAATATATGAGACTGTACTTTGTAAATTCTAAATTCTTACACAAATATTTATTTGGTGATATAGTAAATATTCAGTAAGTATTTGAATGAGTAAGCATTTGCTTTCAGTTAACACTGTTTCCTGGGTAGTTCTTTTGCTTAATGAAGTCTCTATGATTTTGCAAATATGCTAGACTATCTTCCATCTTATTTTACTGTAAAATGATTCTGTTCCTCAGAATTGGCATCCTCTTCACTCCCAGGGTATTCTTTTTTTCTTTTCTCCCTAGGTTCTATGTAATATTAAAACAACAAATGACATTTGATCTGTTTCAGCAGGTGCTACATTATGGCTGACATGCAAAATCTGGTAGAAAGGTTGGAGAGAGCAGTGGGCCGCCTGGAGGCAGTCTCCCAGGCCTGTGACATGCACTGTGGGTATGCAGACAGTGCTGCAAAAGGTAAGCAGCATACAAGCCAGCAGAATACCTCGAGTGGTGAATACTTGGTGTCCTGGCTGGAAATTCTTCTGTCACAGTATATTCCTTCCTTTGGAGCTAACTCCCTAAAACGTTTAATCTAGAAAGTTCATTGCCTATAATTCGTTATTGCTGTGAACAGATAAGGGAGGAAGTGACTTGTGCAGGGAGGCCTGTGGTTAAGTTATTTTAACACGAGAACTTCCTGCTTGTGTGATATTTCCTGTTCTTTCTTTAGCAAAATGACTCCAGTATAAGTCAAATGACAAGTGATATTAAATTTCCTCTCTCCAGACAATTGGCAAATTGGCCATTTTGCACATGCCCAATTGAATCAGAATGTTAGAGCTAAAAGGAACCTTGAGGGGAATCATTTTCTTTATTTTCATTCTATTGGTAAAGAAAATTAAGCTCAGCAAGAAAAGGGGACTTAGCCAGGGTTGCACAAGAAGTTAATGGTGGTTCTGGAGCTAGAACACAGGCTCCTGACTCATGCTCCAGCCTTCTGTTTACTGTGTTACCTTGCCTCTCTGCTTTCATATGGAAGTGCCTTTAACAAATCCTCTTTCTGATGTATGACCAGTTCTTCGTGGTGTGTCTGTCTTCAGCAGGAACGACTCCATATGTGCAAGCATTTGACTCACTCTTGGCCGGTCCTGTGGCAGAGTACCTCAAGATCAGTAAAGAGATTGGGGGAGATGTGCAGAAGCATGTAAGGAGGTTTGGCCCCTTTTTCCCTCTTTTAAGGACTGGTGGCTTTCTTCAGATCCTACTCATTCTTGGTTGAAGAGCCCCTTGAGAGGCTCCTGGCTCCTTCTCTTCTACCTGCACTGAGGAACTCAGTCCACGCACTGGAACATTTCCTCAGGTTTTTCCAGGCTCCCTGCTTTTATCACATATTCCGCATGGGCTTCTTTTATACAGATAGTTTGCTTCGTGCATAAAATGTGGCTTGGTTCATCTTTGTAGTGAGAACATGCTACCAGTCTGATCCCAGTGTGTTATATAACCAAGCCTGGGGTGGCTTATCCAAAGGAGTCATCATCATGACTTAGCATTTATAAAACTAAGCATGGTACTTATGCTAAAGCTATGCTAATGTGAGTTATTTTCATACTTAGCCCACAGTACGAATGTGAAGTAGGCAATGACAGGTGCCTCTCCACCAACCTCCCTTCATGTGCTGCTACCCACGTTGTCACCCCCGCCCCTACTCTGTCTCTCTCTCTGAGACCCAGAATCCTCCTGCTAGTCTTCTAAGTGATCCTTTGTCAGCAAGAACCATGTTTAGGATCTTCCTGACCCGTCAGCAAAACTGGTTGCTTGATCTTTGGAAGAGCTATTTGGAGCCTCTTATATACCATCTGTTGGCAATGGTGTTAACTCTAGAGAGTGGGACTGGGACTTAGATAGGAGTGTGGGGCTTGCATTTTTACTTTATACAGTAGGTCACATTTGAAAAGGTTTTAAAACGTATCACTTTTATATATTTTTTTTTACTTTTATATTTAAAAAATACAAATCCCGAAAAAATATATGACTTCAATTTGAATTTTTGTATTTGTAGTGCTTATAGCCTCATGTTTCTTAAACTCTTGGTCATGACCTTCAGTAAGAAATACATATTTGTGGGACTTCCCTGGCGGTCCAGTGGTTAAGACACTGCACTTCCACTGCAGGGGGCATGAGTTCGATCCCTGGTTGGGGAACTAAGATCCCGCATGCCGCACAGCACAGCCAAAAAAAGAAAGAAAAAGAAAGAAAGAAATGCATATTTGTAGCTAAGATATAAGTTTCACATTATGCTACTTGTGTTGCACTTTTTTTTTTTTGGAAATAATTTCCAGTTGATGTATTGCACTCATTATTCTATTCTCCTTCACTTAATAAAGCGCAGGTTATGGGGTCACAAAGTTGATTTAATTACCTGTGATAGGTCATGGTCCAACATTCGAAAAATAGCTTTAACACAAAGGAGTAAATACCTTGAGAATTTGAGGCATGAATTTAGGTTTTTGCTTTAACTCTTACCTCTAGTTCTTGAGAACAGATTTGGGAGGGCGGGGGAGGTGATGAGAGGTAAGAGGGATTTTCACTGCACTTCATATCGCACTGCATGTTCAGTTGCTGACTTGACTTCATCGAAAGCTAGCCCCAATTATCTTCATTTCCAACTCTGGATTATATCCCTGATTAGTTCCAGCAGGAATAATGATATATTAGTCTGCCATCAGTCCCAAGAATCAGGAGTACTTGAAGAAATCAACATGAAGTGCCTGGGTTGCTACCAGAGTACATGCAAGTGGAGGTTTCAGGTTATTCTTACCAGGATCTCTCCAGTTGTAAAGTGTCATTGATAGCTGATTCTTCTCCTTTCCTCTCCTTTTCAGGCGGAGATGGTCCACACGGGTCTGAAGTTGGAGCGAGCGCTCTTGGTTACAGCCTCTCAATGCCAGCAGCCAGCAGGCGTAAGTTCATTACTAGTTGGTTTGATGCACAGGATAGGTTGAGAGCTTTCTGCTAAGCTATCACAACATGCTAAATTAGACCTACTAGGCTCGTGTATGTTCACACCAAGTCCCAGAGGGAGAGTCAGATTTTAAGCGCCACTGTGGGAACGTGCCATTGAGTATATATTTCTTGGGCTCTAATGGCTTTTTTTCTATCATTTTACTTAGGACTGTAGTTATCCCTGGGACTTTGCTGCTTCTCTCAATAGACATTCTTAGCCCAAATTCATCATATTGTCCCTTATGCCCTTTGGGACCTAGAGAGTGGTTCTCTTGCTCCACTATGGGTGGGCTTAGTAAGGCTGCTGGGGAGATCCTAAAACTCCTAAAGTACTGCTTCTCCCCTCACTCTTCAGTGGTTAGGCATCTCCCTTTAACTTTATTCCTACCTCAAGATTTTATGCTGCCACAAGTATGAAAATAAATTAGAGAAAATTTAGATTTTTCTCAGAGCCAAACATTTTAGTTTTGTTTCATTTCTTCTTTTTGCATTTGGCTTTCCTAGGCAGAAGGCTAATAAAATAAGTCTTCCTACTAATGCTGTATTAAAACCTGTGAACCCTTGGCATGCCTAAATAATGTAAAAATAGCATAAGATAATGTTAAATATGTTAGACTCTAATTTTTAATCTGTCTCGAATAGTTAAAGCATTTTGTCTAAACCTTTTTTCCAAGCCCACACTTTCCACAACAAATCAGGCAGCTGAGACATTATTATCTTTCCCTTGCTTTAGATCGAGGATTGGCAGACTGTAGTCTGCAGGCCAAATCTGGCCTGACACCTATTTTAAATGAAGTTTTTTTTGGAACACAGCCATGTCCATTCTTTTAAGTATTGTCTGTTGCTGCTTTGTGTACTACAACGGCAGAGTTGAAAAATAGCAACAGAGACCGTATGGCCTGCAAAGCCAGAAATATTTACAGTCTGGCTCTTTACAGAAAGTTTGCCGACTCCTGCTTTAGACTGTTCTCATGCTAAGATCTGAGAAATGAGATGTTCAGGAAACCAAGCTTCGGATGAAGGATGAAAACACAGAAACACAAGATTCATCCATTTTGCTAAGCTGTCTGCTCAAGTGCCAAGCCCTCTAATTGCATTTGATTCAACAGATCTCTTCTCAGCAGCTGCTATATGGCTAGCAGCGTGTTGAGGGCTATATGGATTATAAAAGAGGGCTAAGACAAAGCCCTTGTCTTTGAAGAATCAATGACAAAGAAAAGCATGTTTACATGGGTCCATTAATAAATTGTACTGGTGTGTGATAAGGTGCCAGAATTGGTTATGCTGATGATAGATGCTGTAGGAGGCCGGTGTGGTTGGTGGAGTGCTGTCCCTCATGACGCAGAGGAGCCCACGGATAGATGGAAAGAGAGGAGCCCAGAAATGAACTAGTGTCTGCTGTTAGTGGGACAGAAAAGAGGCAAGTGGCAGAAATGGTAGAATTTTGTGGTACAGCTGGAGTATGGGTCCTGATCATGAAGAACCACAAAATCCAGCCTGGGTAGTTAGAGCTGTCTAAGGAGAGTGAGATGATGAGCAGTACTGTAGCCGTGTGAATCTTTGCAAGATAAATACAGAGTTTATTTGCATGCTTGTTTTAGTTCGTGAAGAATTCTTACCTTGAGGATCAGAGTTGAGCAACATAAAGGCTTCTATAAAAACACTAACCTCAATCTTTTCTTGCATCTTTTTCTAGAATAAGCTTTCCGATTTGTTGGCACCCATCTCCGAGCAGATCCAAGAAGTGATAACCTTTCGGGAGAAGAACAGAGGCAGCAAGTTGTTCAATCATCTGTCAGGTGTCAGCGAAAGTATCCAGGCCCTGGGCTGGGTGGCTATGGTGAGCGGCACAGCTTCCATGGGAGGGAAGGGACAGATTGAAAGAGGCAAGGTGATATGGCTGGAGAGGCCCCAAGTCACTGACAGCTTCTCTTTTCCTAGGCTCCCAAGCCTGGTCCCTATGTGAAGGAAATGAATGATGCTGCCATGTTTTATACAAACCGAGTTCTCAAGGAGTACAAAGATGTGTAAGTCCAGCCTGTCTTCAAGGGGTAAAGGACAAACCCAGCTGGTTACTTGCTGGAGTAGTGCTTTGTGTTAAGTTAAGACTGCCTTTGGCTGCTGTGTTGGTTCTCTTATCTCAGGGCTGCTTTTTGGAAAGTTTGATAGATATTGGCTCATAGAAGCTGTATTTGCAAGCAGGAAGTGTTTCTGTTTCCTCTTCTGCTTTTTCTCCAGGGTTTGTAGAGGACTTTTTTTTTTTTTTGCGGTACACGGGCCTCTCGCTGTTGTGGCCTCTCCTGTTGCGGAGCATAGGCTCCGGACGCGCAGGCCCAGCGGCCATGGCTCACGGGCCCAGCCACTCCGCAGCATGTGGGATCTTCCCGGGCCAGGGCACGAACCCATGTCCCCTGCGTCGGCAGGCGTACTCTCAACCACTGCACCACCAGGGAAGCCCTGTAGAGGGCTTCTGAGTCTTCTCATCCTTACCCTTCCAGGTTTAGGAGGTAAAATGGTCTAATGCCCTTTTATTTGCCTGTGTGGTCAAGATTTTGTTCCTTTGTTGAAAACTTCTAACTGGCCCAGTTGCAAAAGATTCAGTAAGATTTACTAGAAAATTACCCTGACTATTCACGTGGTGAGGTAAAGTGAGATGAAGGCTGCCTGACCACTGCAGGTATTGCACAAGGGGAGTCACTGTACGTCCAACCACACATGGCCACCAGTGTCTACTTCTCCATTGCTGGTTTTGAGCTGCACTGACTGCAGGCAGCTATTACTTAGCTGCATAACGCTCCAAACCCTTCCTTTCTTCCGTCCATCATCAGTTATCCAACATCTGTGAAGGAATAAGCCTTCATGTGGGTGAAAAATGTCCCAGAACACCAGGCCGCTCCTTGATCCTTCCAGTAACCTGGGATTAAGCATCACAATGTTTTCATTATACTCCATCGTATGCTCTGCAATTTCCAGTTGAGGAAATTAGGCTTTATGCTAAACAATCATAAACGCTTCCAGCTAATAATGTATAAGAAGAGAGGAGGACGTCCCTGGTGGCGCAGTGGTTAAGGATCCACCTGCCAACGCAGGGGACACGGGTTTGATCCCTGGTTGGGGAAGACCCCACATGCCGCAGAGCAGCTAAGCCCGTGCGCCACAACTACTGAGCCTGTGCTCTAGAGCCCACGAGCCACAACTACTGAAGCCCACGGGCCTAGAGCTGGCAGTCTGTAACAAGAGAAGCCACTGCAATGAGAAGCCCACGCACCGCAACGAAGAGTAGCCTCCCACTCGCCACTACTAGAGATAGCCCATGCACAGCAATGAAGACCCAAACGCAGCCAAAAAATTTTTTTTTACTTTTTTTTTAAATTAGAGAGAGAGAGGAGACTTGAACTATAGTGCAGTGCTGTTTCTATAATTTAATACTGATTATTTCCTCCTAACAGAACTTTTTAATTTCTTAGGAGGAGGGCATACTTTTGACATAAGGCATTATGCTATAAGGCAGTTGAGTTTCTTGGAGTCCTAGAGATCCACAGTGTTGCTCGAGAGACCTCTCTACCATGGCTTCATGCACGGAATGTTTGCTTTTATCAGTTTTGTATATTAGGTTCTGCCTAAGGTCTACTTTGAAATAGTGGTTTTGCTACTTTTAAAAAATGTTTGAGGAATACTGCTGTAAGAGAAAGATATAATCTGGAGTCCCTATCTATATGGACTTTGGTCTAATTAGGGTAAGAGAATAGGTTCAAAAAAAGAAGGAAAGCTCAGTTACACTGTTGAGCAGAGCCTAAAAAACGCCACAGGCAAGAGGACGTGAGTTCACAGATAGGAGGGGGTCTGGAATCACTATTGTAATGTACCCTGACTGCCTGTGATGAGTTCTTCTTTAATTCTCCCAGGGATAAGAAGCATGTGGACTGGGTCAAAGCTTACTTGAGTATATGGACAGAGCTGCAGGCTTACATTAAGGAGTTCCATGCCACTGGCCTGGCCTGGAGCAAAACGGTGAGTGCTCCTCCCCTCCCTTCATCGCTCCAGGAAACCTCCAGGATCTGCAGGTTTCTTAGACTTTAGCACTACCAAGGTCTAAACAGGAATGTTAGTCTTCACAGTGGAGGGTAGAAAGAAAAAGGAGAGAAGGAAAGGGGAAAAAGAGTAAAGAAAGCAAGGGTCAGAGAAGGAATAGTCAGTTCTATTCAGCGTCAGTAAACATGGGTCAGGGACAATGATTGGGCTGGAAGGAGAGATAGATGAATGAGTTACACTGTGCCAACCCTCAAGAAGCTTAAAAATACAGATACGAAACCCCACTTCAAATCACCAAGCTAAGTGCTATAATAAAGGTACACACTGCAGAGTATGAAGAAGAGAAGAATGATTCTCACTGGGAGAGACTGTACTTTGAAGAGCTATACTCAGACTTTTCAGGTATAGGACAGAAGTGGGAGAAATGGGAATACTAGTAAACAGCAAAGCTTAAACAAAGTAAATGCAGAGTAAGTGTAGAGATTGGTCATCTGGCTTCAATAAGGAGAGAGTCACATATTTAGGAGGAAAGGCTGGAAAGGAAGGTAGTTGAGACTTTTAGACTTTATAATAGGTGATAAGTATCAGAGGTATTTGAGCAAGAGAGTGATAATGATCCTATTTGTCCTTAAAAGGGTCTTAGTGTATAGGTTAGGGGTAAGGGCTTTGCTCAGACTGTGGAAGTGCTCATGGTGCTAGGGGCTGGTACAAAAAAGAATGAGATATAACCAAGGTAGTAAACTGATTTAATGAGATTGAGGGGGTTGGAAGACTCAAAGAAGATTGAATGGTCAAGCTTGGATGATAATATCTCTCACTGAAATAGAGACATGGGTGTGATGGTGAAATCAGTCTTGGACGTTGTGAGTCTGAGGTACCGGTGACACACTAAGTAAGTATTTAGAACTATAGGTTCAGAGCTGGAGTTAGGTAGAGGCCAATGGAAAAATGTGAAGGTTGAAAAACGGAGTTGAGTTGGATCCTTGGGAAAGGGTGAGAAGGAGTAAAGCCAAGTTGGGTGTGGGTAGGGAGCGTTAATCATTGCATCAAGGGCCACAGTGGGTACCCCATGTATCTTGGACACATGCAGGGCCCTATTGGGGATGGTACAGAGGGGAAGAGATGCTGACTGTGTTACCTGCACTTACTGTTCCAGGGGCCTGTGGCAAAAGAACTGAGTGGATTGCCATCGGGACCCTCTGCTGGATCGGGTCCTCCTCCCCCCCCACCAGGCCCACCTCCCCCTCCAGCCGCCACCAGTTCAGGCTCAGAAGAGTCTGCTTCACGCTCAGCACTGTTTGCACAGATTAATCAGGGCGAGAGCATCACACATGGTAAGTGAATGCTTTGGCAAGAAGAGTTGGTGAATAAGTTGTTTTGGCAAGAACTTACCAACTAGAGACCTGACAGTCTGTAAACCAGAACCGTGGCTTGTATATGGGAGATTCATTTGGGGTGTCACATTCCTTCAGGTTGCCTAAAGGGATAGCAGAGCTGGCTCAAATGGAAATTGACAATGGCTCATTATAGTTGGGGGAATCTCTCTCCCCAGAGGAAAGTGATTTAATATTAAGGGGCATATACAGAGTACCTACCCTGTGGTGCCAAGACATGGTGCTGGCCGTTTTCCCCAGAGCTTTTTCCCAGTTACCATGCGGTCTCTTCAGGAGGTCATCTTGGAGGGGGTGGTGCACGTCCTCAGAGGGTGTATGTTAGTCATATGGAAAATTTGTGTAAGAATGACCTGATGTTGGTGTAGAGAAAGTAGACACCCTTATACACAGTAGGTGGAAGTCTAAATTATACAGCAGTCTCCTAGGAATCTACCTATAAAAACACTGAAAGAACAACTTTTATACATTGTTGTTCACAGTAGCTAAAAATGGTGTAACCTGTATCCCACTGTAAGAGAAATGGTTAACTGTGGTATGTTCCTCTTGACGCAATACTATGCAGCCATTAAGTCTTTTTCTGCAGTGAACCATGCAGTGTTTAGGAGTGGTGGAGCTGAAACGCCAGTATTGGTTATATAGATTGGGCCGTGTCCACAAGCAAGGCACGTGTCAGCCTGTTGAGGGTGATTATCGAATGTTTTTCCTTAAAAAAAAGATTTTTATTTATCTATTAAATATATTTATTTACTTATTTTTGGCTGTGTTGAGTCTTCGTTGCTGCACTCAGGCTTTCTCTAGTTGGGGCGAGTGGGGGCTACTCTTCGTTGCGGTACACAGGCTTCTCATTGCGGTGGCTTCTCTTGTTGCGGAGCACGGGCTCTAGACGCGTGGGCTTCAGTAGTTGTGGCATGTGGGCTCAGTAGTTGTGGCTCACGGGCTCTAGAGTGCAGACTCAGTAGTTGTGGCGCATGGGCTTAGTTGCTCCGCGGCATGTGGGATCTTCCTGGACCAGGGCTCGAAACCATGTCCCCTGCATTGGCAGGCGGATTCTTAACCACTGCGCCACCAGGGAAGCCCCCAAAAAAGATATTGTTAGAAACTATAGGTTAACTTGAGAAAATTTTTATTGTGTTAATTGGTTAAACCAAATTTCTTAACAGTGTGCATGCTTATATCTAAATAAAAAACAACTATGAATAGAAAAATTATTGGAAGGGGAGTTTCAAATGCTAACACTGATTGGAGGTCGTAGGTTAGCTGTGAGGGTTTTTTTCCTTTTACCAAATTTTCTTTATTATCACATATTACTTTTTCTTCCTCTGTTGCTTTAAAAACTACGTACGTTATTTTGTGAGTATATACTGATACTTAGTATGTCTTTCTAGATCTTTTTACATACCCATCCCCCCATACACACACATTCCACTTTTTTTTTTTTTTTAGTGGAACTTTATAATTTAATCTTGGGGTAGAAGAACAATTATAAAAGTGCTTCTCCAAAGCTGTGTGTGAGAGAACATCTCAAAGGCTCTGGTTTGGGGCTTTGAATTTTTTCTTAAGGATCAATTTAACTTCTGATAGCAGAAGTTGGTTATTGCCTCAGCCCAAAGCCCTGGTGTGAAGGACAGGAACAAGGCAGCTGTTGTTCTTACAGCCCTGAAACATGTATCTGATGACTTGAAGACTCACAAGAACCCTGCCTTGAAGGCTCAGAGTGCTCCAGTACGAAGTGGCCCCAAACCATTCTCTGCATCTAAACCAGGAGTCAGTCCTTCCCCCAAACCAGTCACAAAGAAGGAGCCAGCTCTACTTGAACTGGAGGGCAAGAAGTGGAGAGTGGTGAGTTAAAAATGCCAGGACGGGGGGAACAAGGAGTGGGGACAAAGCGATTAAACGGAGCACAGCCAAATGAGTACAGGGTTCTGGCTTTGATTGCAAGAATGAAAGTTTGGCATAGTCTGTGTTTTGGGGTGGCATGTGCTTAATGATGAGATTCCTAAAAGGGGTATCTCTTTAACAGGAAAATCAGGAGAATGTTTCCAACCTGGTGATAGATGACACAGAGCTGAAACAGGGGGCTTACATATTCAAGTGTGTCAACTCAACATTGCAAATCAAGGGCAAAATTAACTCCATTACAGTAGGTGAGTTCTTGTTGTTGACCTAGGCAGGCTCTGTCCTAGAGCTTGAGAGGGCTGGAACCATACCTACCCTATTTCTAGAGATTCTTAAATTCTTAATTCTTAAATCGAGTACTTTCCTTTAAAGTTATACTGTTGACCCGCTCCCTTTCTTCTCCTAGATAACTGTAAGAAACTCGGTCTGGTGTTCGATGACGTGGTGGGCATTGTGGAGATAATCAATAGTAGGGATGTCAAAGTTCAGGTAACTTGATACTTGGCTCCTTCCTTTAGTCCCTGAGGAATTAATTGAAAGAGACACAGCCGACCCACAGATGTTGCTGTGGTGGGAATCTGACTCTACAGAGTCTGTAAGCTGAGCTGCTTTGGATGTGGCAGGAAGAGTTGGCCCTTATCATGAGCTCTTTCCAGTACCCATTCTCACCCGCCCCTAGTATCCCGTATCTTGTACACCTGTGAGTTTTTCATGTAATCCCGTGAAACAGTGAAAGCTTTTCCCACAGCTAACTTGTTCTGCTGGCTGCTGGGACTCAATGCTCTTGGTTTCCCCTGCAGGTAATGGGTAAAGTGCCAACCATTTCCATCAACAAAACAGATGGCTGCCACGTTTACCTGAGCAAGAATTCACTGGATTGTGAGATAGTCAGTGCCAAATCTTCTGAGATGAATGTCCTCATTCCTACAGAAGGCGATGACTTCGTAAGTTCCTTGATCTCTTTAGTAGTATGGTCTGAAATCAGAAGGGACTGAAGACTTGCGTTGGAGGAGAAGTCTTCCAACGCAGCTGATGGACACTCTGCACCAAGTGGGTGCAGCCCAGCAGTGCACATCTCAGGCACAGACACATGAGGTAGTCCCACGAAGTAGACCCCCAAAGGAGGGTGGTTTCTGCCTTTCTTAGGCAGAGGAGATGCTCAGGGTAGGCAAAAAGGAATGGGATTGAATCACAGCACCCTATTGAGCTGGTGCCGTGAAGCCATACACATTCCCATCAACGCCTCGTAGGTTTAACAGTCTGCAAGGTCACTGATCAGTGAACAGTAAGAAACAGACTCAAACCTACATCTGTCTAGCTTTGGAGCCTTTGTTCTCGTTCCCACACTGCGCTGCTGCTTCACTGTCAGCGGTGGGGGAGGTGGTCTAGAAGATGTGGCACTGCTAGTGCGCTGCCAGTTCCATGGCCTTGCTTTCTCAGGTGGATTCAGCTTCTCTCATTACATCCTACTTGCTCTCAGAGTTTAGTGCGAGCAAGCATTGGGAGAAAGTTAAGATTTAATTAACCCCAGGGTATTGCCTAGCTTGGGTTTAAGCCTATTGTTTCTTTATTTGCAGAATGAGTTCCCAGTCCCTGAGCAGTTCAAGACCATATGGAATGGGCGGAAGTTGGTCACCACAGTGACAGAAATTGCTGGATAAGCGAAGTGCCACTGGGTTCTTTGCCCTCTCCCTCACACCGTGGGATAAATCTGTATCAAGATGGTTCTTTTCTAGATTTCCTCTACCTTTCTGCTCTTAAACTGCTTCTCTGCTTTGAGAAGCACAGCTACCTGCCTTCACTGAAATATACCTCAGGCTGAGATCTGGGGTGGGATAGCTGGTCTTTGATCTTCTGCAGGAAGGTGCAGCTTTTCCGTATCAGCTCAACCATACAGCCAGTCCATTCTTCAGGAACTGCACATCAGGACAGGTGTGTTTTAGCTTTCAGCCTTTGGGGTTATTTGGGGAAGGATAAAGCAGTCCCCAGGAATTAACAGATCACAATGTTCACACAAGTTAATCTTTTTCTAACAATGAGCGTGAAGGTAGCAGAAGCTGGTGTGATCCTAGTTGGTTCTTCTAACTTAAACTAATTTTCACTATTGACAAGTGAGGCAAGGGTTGCACAGGACCAAAGGCTGAAGCTTGGCCATCTAGCATTCCAAGCAAAATGATTTCCTGTAAGCATTCCTTTTCTTCTGCATTCCATCCTGCATCTGCCCGAACCTGAGATAGTAGGTTGTCCTGTGTTAGCTGCTGGGGTGGTGCCCTGCACCCAGGCCAGCTAAAGGAGTCTTGGACCCTTCCTCTCTCTGGGGCCCCTGCCCAGCACCTTCCTACAGAGATGACTTAAAAAGAGAGGAAAAAAAAAGGAAAACCACACCATTCCCAGGAATCTGGCTTCCCTTCCTCCTTCCATGCTGGGTGCCCATCATCCGTCTTCATTGCTTCCTTGCCCTGTCATGCTCAACAGCTTTTGGCTTCTGTCAGGGCACCTGAACAGAGGACTAAAATCTCCATTGCAGGCTGGTTTTAGGTCTTGTGTAAAAATCTTGCACAGCATTGCTAATGTAAATTTCAGTTTTTCCTCTAGGACAAACACTTTACCAAAATATGCAACTTTTTTTGGTGGGAAGAGAGATTGTCCTGTGATTTCTACCCATTTCCTGAGGCCTGCGGAAATGAACCTTTATGTACTTAAAGTTATACAGAAAATAGAATAAAATTAATACCAAACTTGCTTAGTATTTATGTATGATATTTGCTGTACAGAGATGTAAGGACTTCGAAAAGAAAAATGACACCAAGGATAAGAAACTACTCTTTATTTTAAACAACTTCATAAAATTATTTTCACACGTCCCCACTTCTTGCCTTTCATCCTCTTAGTTGAAAAGTCTTGAGAGAGGTGAAAGAAAAATCACAGAGGGTAAACTTTGCAGCACTAGCAAAGTGCTTCCCTCAAGTATAGCTACCCACTTCCGTAAACTGGCATTCCGCAGAACAATCTTCCAAAAAGTGTTGCTAGGTTTTCATGGGATAACGGATTGGGGGCTAAGACGTCCATGTTCAAATAGCGTGGGAAACGGTAGATTAAGGTTAGTTTTCTTTACTGTAACAGGAATTTTCAGAGTCCTTAATATTCTAAGGTGGGTTGATCTTCAAGAGGAGAAAAGGGATATGGAATACTCTCTAAGCTTTTTGAGCACTCTTTTTTTCACAGAACACATCAGAAGCAGTTTGAAGTGTGCGGTAATCTCAAATTTTTGAGATGGAAGTTAGAAAGCCTGATCTCTCCGCGGTTTTCCTCCCATTCTTTGCTAATGCCAGCAATAAAGTGACTCTAGAATCCACACCACTAGTCATATTTAGAAAGGGCAGGTTCATCAAGGATGGAATGGAAAGAACTAACTGCCTCCTCCTATTTTTCTTTAAACCTCCCCCACCCCATCTAAGTTAAGCAATATGTACACTTCCTCCCTTAAGCAATCCAATTGGGTGCTAGTTCCCGCCTTTTGTGACAGAGCAACAAATTCATCACTACCTGAGGAGACAAAAAAAAGTGCTACCAAGGGAAGATGGTGGGCTGCCCGAATTTGTCTAATAATAAATAGCTACGACACCACAGAAAGCAACACAAAGAGGAGGACAGCCTCAAGAAATTATGTGGACACATCATCCAAGCAATACTTCTCCAAGCACTGGTCAAATCTCCACCAGCACAACTGAGAAAGCATTTATGTGAATACCTTAGGTCTGGGTACTGGCCTCTTGGCTTGAGATGTGGCTAGATTTTCCTGAGGAAGGCATCTGCCTTGGACTCTATCTCATTGGTTTAGTTTGTTTAGTCTCTTCCGGGCCTGGGCACAGTTCTGCCACTGACCTGCAGCAAACTCCTGATTCCTAAAACACTGACCACATCAAAGGGTTGTAAAACAATCTCCGTGGTTATTAGCTAATTAAACTTGCATTCAACACCATATGCTGATAGGATGAGGCAAAGGATAAGATTCCTATCTTGGATCTTTCCAAGCAGGGCATGTTAGACGGTGACAAGAGAAGGATTAGTTTCTAGCTGGATCTGAGCTCAGGCTTGGGCGTGGAGGGAACTGGTTTGGAAGTGTGAGGGGTTCCCTGAGCTCTGGTGCAAACTACAACGGTTTCACTCAAGGAAGGGTATGATGTGGGCATAAAACCATGCTTCAGACCGTTGAAGATGGTCCCCTTCGAGAGCCAGGAACACCAGCTGTCCTGCGTTGTCCATTGCCTTTAGCCCCAGGCGGTCCTGCGGAGAGAAAGGCCATAATTAATCAAGAGGCTTAATGAAAAGCTTCACAGTGAAATCGTAAAGAAAGTTAACGAGATATATTCTCAAAATGCAGTCTTTTTTCTTTTGAGTATTAAAATTTAGGTGCATTGTTGAAAATGCCAAAAAGGATACTTGCCTCCAGTTTTTTTCCTAAGCATTAAAAAGGTATGTGCAATTGAGGTTATTCTATACAGTTTTATATTCTGCTTTCTGAAAAGTTTCCCAAAGCTTCTGGAGGACCACCTATGAGCGGGCAAGCCATGGACAAAACTGCCTCAAAATGTCAAGTTAAGTGGGACTGAGCTAAAGACAAGAGAACATTAGCTAGATAACTTACAACAGATCCAACCCTTAGATAACAAAACTCAGACACTTTCATATCCTGTAGCTGAACATGTCATGACCCACAGCTGGGGTGCTGAAGAACAAGTATGGGTGGGAAGATGAGCAGTTATGATGGTGCCAGAATGTTGCTTCTGCTGTAGCTACCATCAGTTTGAGTTTCATGACAAGTTCTTATTTGTAATATCCAAAACTCTTAACAGATCCTAGCTTCCTTTTACCTCACCCAAGATGGGGCACCAGATGCAGGAGAAAAGCCAAGAGATGACAATTGGTCTCGGAAATTACTTGGAGGAATCTGAATAGAAAGAAGGCAAGTGGTTCAGATGTAACACTTCTGCATTTTGGGGAGAGTATCTCCCAAGATAAAAGCCTTAAGAGTACGGAAGGCCTCAGAACTGGAGGTGGTGAAATGCTGCCACCTGTGCTTGAGAAACAGGACCTACTGCTGAACAAAATTAAAATTCACAGCTCTGTTCCTCGGTCTCCTGCAGGAGGAGCTCCCCGTGTCAGTGCCTGATTTAAAAACAGGACTTGCGCATCTGTTGTTTTAAAGTAACAGCCCTCTATGTTTCTGTCATGCGTGGGGGCTTCTTGGATTTGTAGTGGACTACACCTCAGCAAAGGAAGCTGCTTCTAACCCTTGTTATCAGAAGGAAGGAGTCAGAGATGATGTGTCCCTTGTACATGCCTGAAAACATGGCGTACAGGTCCTTCAACCTTCAGGATGTAGGCTTCGGTAAACCAATGCCTCATAAGCTAGTGCAACAGTCAACAGCCTAACAAGCCTCGTCCACATCAGACACGAGTCAGACGCTTCTTGAGTACCTGCTGTGCTGGGGTGTACAAGACAAGGTCTGTCACCAAAGCACCTAGCGGCTTCCGGAAGCAGGAGCTGAAAAGGACTGCGCCTCTCTTCCCCAGTTACCTGTGTGTACAGGGTGCTCTCCTGTAAGGGAATGGTTTCCTTGGCTTGGCCACTTCTGTAAAATCCAAACCACTGCAGGAGAGAAGGAAGAAGTGAGGTCAGATCAGACACATGGCGCATACTGCCAAACTGGTTTAAGACTGGCTAGTAGCTAAGACTACCAACAAACTGAACACCCTAACACTGCAGCGAGGAGGGAAAACAGCGTGTCTTAAGTCATCTCTTCTTAAGGGTGGGTCCTGAGGTATGAGTTAATCATTCCAAAGAGCTTTCCAACTCCCCAGAATTGCTGCTTCCTACAATTATTGAGCACCTACTCTGTGAAAATCCTTGTGCTGAAGTCTAAATATTCAAAGATGAGTATGTTTACAGTCCCTGTTTGCAAGAAGCTCTAGTCCAATGCACAGAAACAACTAACTGTTCAGCATGGGGGTCAGCAAACTTCCATAAAGACCAAATACAAAATATTTTAGGCTTCAAGGGCCACGTGGTTGCAGCTACTAAATGCTGCCATTGTAATGCAAAAGCTGCCACAGGCAATATTTCTGGAATGAATATGGCTGCATTCTAATGAAACCTTATTTATAGACACTGACATTTGAATTTCATGTAATTTTCACATCATCAAATATTCCTTTGACTTTTTTCTACCATTTACAAATATAAAAACCAGTTTTAGTTTGTGGGCCATACAAATGCATGTGGCAGGCTGGATCTGGCCCACAGGTGTAGTTTGCTAGTCCCTGGTGCTCTGACACAATGTGATGAATGCTGATAGAACAGAGGCTGATGATTCTTTAAAAGAGGGAGCAAAGGCAATTCCCTGGCGGTGCAGTGGTTAGCACTCTGCGCTTCCACTGCAGGGGGCGTGGGTTCGATCCCTAGTCTGAGAACTAAGATCACGTGTGCTGTGTGGCGCGACCAAAAAAAAAAGCAGGTGGGTGGTAGCAAATTCTGCTTGGAAGAGGGGTGGCACCCTGGATGGAGGAAGTGACATTTGAGATTGGCTTTGACAGCTGAATAGAAGCTTGTCAGGCGGAGAAGGGCGTTTTAGAGACTGAAAAGCATGAACAAAGGAACACAGACACACAAAAGAAAAAGCACATGCCAGGCCCGGGGCATTTCAAGTAATACAGTATGGCTTGATGAGAGAGGATATGAAGTGGTCATGAAGTTAAGATTAAGTTGGAAAGACAGGTCGAAGACAGGTCAAGGCACCTTGAATGTGAACCTCAGGAATTTATAGACTTTGGACTCATAGTTCTGAACCTTTTTTGGATCACGGATCTCTGAAAATCTGATAAAAATTATAGACCCTTCCTCAGAGGGTGCAACTACAGTTGACCCTTGAACAACATGGGTTTGAACTGCTCCGGTCCACTTATACGTGGATTTTTTTCCAATACTGTGGATGCTGAGGGCCGACTATAAGTTATATGTAGATTTTTGCCTGTGCAAAGGGTCAGCGTCCCTAACCCCGTTTTTCAAGGGTCAACTAAGTTTGCACACAATTTGGGGCGGTGGGGGGGCTACAACCCTCAGTGTCCCATTTATAGACCTCAGAACCCCTGCTCTACACAAAGGTGGGTGAAAGGGACTGACAGTTTTTCCCAGCAGGCAGCTGTGGGCTTTTATTCGTTCGTTTGTTTCTTGTCTTTTTTTAGTTTCGCCGCACTCGGTCTTTGTTGCGGCGCGTGGGCTCTTCATTGCGGGCTTCTCTCTAGTTGCAGTGTGCAGGTTTCTCTAGTTGTGGCATGTGGGCTCCAGGGCACAGTAGTTGCGGTGTGCAGGCTTCTCTCTAGTTGCGGTGCGCTGCACGGGTTTAGTTGCCCTGCGGCATGTGGGATCTTAGTTCCCCGACCAGGGATCAAACCTGTGTCCCTTGCATTGGAAGGCGGATTCTTAACCACTGGACCACCAGGGAAGTCATGCAGCTGTGTTTTAATGCCATTTACTCTGACGGTCTCCTGGCACGTTGTGGCCTAAGCAGCATCTCACCTCAGAATCCACGGGGTCCACAATGGAATCGTTGAGGAATTTCACCATCACAAACTTCTTCAGGGCCATCAGGTTTTTCTTGTAGGACTCATTGACACCCTGGAGAAAAGGCGAACAGTAAGTACCTCAGGGACACCACCATCAGGTTATAGCTGGGGAATTAAAACCTTTCAGTGCTCTGGTCTCCCTGACCCTGGGCCACCATGTTTCTTCTCCATGGTATGGGCTGCTTTTCTAGCTTCCTTCCCAGAATATACCAGGTACAGCCTTTTCTTACCATCCTATCTGACTGACAGTGCTCCCACCAACCATGGCATACTGGTGCCACCATGAATCCGTCACTGCACTCCAAAGGCCCCCATCACATAGGTTCAAGGCTTCTAGCCAGAGAAAGCCAAGGCAAAATAAGAAACTACAAACTCTGAGTGGTTCTGCTATACTATTCTATTCCCACCGACTCCCTTCAAATTGTTTTTGTTTGTTTTAAACCTCCGGATAAGCCCAATATAAATTGAGCCATCTAGTTTACCAGAATCTCCCAAAGCATGCTCATCTTTGGGACACACTCAGTCCCCTCTGCAGTCTCTCTTCTAAGTAAATTACTCTTCTGAGAAAATATGACCCAAAAAGGATCCACTAGAAAGGCTTCCCTCAGTACGGCAGCAGCTGAAGTTCCATGTAAGCCAGCCAGCACCTACTGAGCTTACCCTGCTGCTTCAACACTGGGAAAGAGGAAGAACCTACAGGAAGAAAGCCACATGAATTTCAGCCTCCCTAAAAGGAACTGAATCTCATAAGCACCACCTCCCAAGAAACAGAACTTCTTGTTTCCTGGGATATTCTGAGTAAATGGTCACTGCTAATCTGTTTATAATGCCCCAAACAGGAAAATGAATGCACATCTATGGTAGCCTGGGTTGGGTGCTTACTCTCTCCTGATTAATATCTGCCAAGAAGATGCTGTGGTTGCGGTATATGTCCTCCTTTATGGGGTCGTGCCAGTATTCTGCTTGTACCAGGCTGTGGGAGGAAAAGAAAGAAAGGTGACCAAGCTGCACTTCGGTCAGCACTCCCGGGGCATGCCCCTGTGCACAGGCCACCAAGAGACTTCAAAGGGACAAAGGACCAGAGCCTTCTGTTCCCTCTGCCTGATCCACTTTTTCTTAGCATCTCCTATGCTCCTTCTCGTCGTTGAGGTCCCAGCTTAAATACCTTTTCTTCAAAGACCGTTCTGTCCAAAGTAGGCACCTCCTCCATTACTGTCCATTGCTGCCCCCTGTTTCTTTCTGCCACGGGCTTAGCACTGTTATCTAGTGCATCTGTTTACTTGGTGACCCCCTTTCCCCAAGTAAACAGAGTATGTTACCCTAAATGTCTTATTTACAAGAGCATGTTACCCTCATTGTCTTATTCTCCACTGTATCCGCAAGACTTACAATGGGGCCTGGCAAACAGTAATAGTTCAGTACTTGATTAAATTACGAACAAAGTATTTTAAGTGCGACTAAAACTTAGAGACAACACAACCACTGCAATACTTATAAATAAAGGAAAGAGAAAGCTAAAGTTGAATAAATATTTTCAACACAGCACCACCAGTGGTACCAGCCCAACCCTGCCTACTAACCACGAGCTGAGCACTGCACTGAGAGCTTCACACACCATTGGTCTAATCCTCACAGCAACCCTTCAGGAAAGCACTATTAGCCTCGTGCTGGAGGTGAGAAGTCGGCTCAAGGACATCCAAGGCCACACAGCTGGACAGTGTAGCACTAAGCCTCTCCAACAACCCCCGAGAGAGAGAATATGGAAGGCCATGTCTTTTATTTTCCCTTCACATTTGACTGCTACTTCCAGGTTCAGTAGAGAATTCTACATTGGAAATCATTTTTTCTCAGAAGCCAAAGGTACTGCACCACTGCCTTCTAGCTAGTAGTTTTGCTGTCAGGGAGTCAGTGTGCGGCCTCACGGGGCTCTGCCCTTTACCCTCAGTGTTCTGACACTTCACGGGAATATACCTGGATGTGGGTCTTTTTTCACCCCTGATTACTTGGTGAGCCCTTTCGATGTGGAAACTCATGTCCCATAGTTCTGAGAAGTGTTCTCATATTACTTCTTTGATAATTCCAATCCACTCTTTCCTCTGTTCTCTTTTTGAAACTCCGATCAGGCAGGTATTAAACTTCTTGAACGGCTTCTCTAATTTTACCTGTTCCCCTCTTTTTTCTACCTCATTGAGATTTTGTTCTAATTTCCAAGAAATGTCCTCAACTTTATATTCCCATACCGCTAACACATTTTTGTTCTGGTTATCTTATTTTTAACTTCCAGGATCTCTTTCTCTCGGATGACTGGTTTTACTTGCATTCTCTTCTAGCATCATGGATGATCTCTTATCTCTGAAGATAATAATACAGGCTTTTTTTTTTTTCTTAAGGTTTTCTTCAGCTCCTTGAATTGCCATCTGTTTCTTCCAAGTTCCTTTTTACTTTTTGCTTGTTTTGGTCTTTCATTTTGGAAGCTTTCCCCAGATGTCTGACTGGGGGTCCTTGGGTCACTGTTCGTATTTAAAGAAGCTGACTGAAAGTTCTTCATGCAAGAACAGAGCTTATCTACTGGTGGCTTGACTACATGGTAGTCAGGAGGAGTCCTAACTTCTTGAAGGATTCCAAAACATGAACCTATAGGTCTTTTCTCTGGGACCAATCAGTTTTTTCAAAGAGGGATCCATCAAACTTCTGCCTAGCAGGTAATAAGCCTGGCTGCTATCATTCTAGGAGCAGAATGGGACGGGGTGGGTTTTCAATATGGTGTCTTACCACTGTCAGGTGCTTGTTATCTCGAAGTCTGGTACTGCTTTTTTTTTTTTAATTAATTTTTTTTGTTTTGTGGCCATGTGACACGGCATGCAGGGTCTTAGTTCTCTGACCAGGGATCAAACCCATGCCCCCCGCAGTGGAAGCATGGAGTCCTAACCACATGTCCATGGCTCACGGGCCCAGCCGCTCCGCGGCATGTGGGATCTTCCTGGACCGGGACACGAACCCGTGTCCCCTGCATCGGCAGGCGGACTCTCAACCACTGCGCCACCAGGGAAGCTCCCTTGGTACTTCTTTAGTCAAACTGCTCCGGAAAATAAATTTGGCTTCTCTTGTCAGGGTGGAGGAAGAGCAGTCACTTGGACGTGCATTTCAGGGAACTAAGGAGTTTGATCATTGTTTATATAGATTTTCAACAAAAAGTCCCATGCACTTACTCTACCTTCCAAGGTATCTTAGGCATCTAATTCCTGAGTCTTTCTGGGACTGTAAAAAGTGAAGCTGGTTCCTTCTTGTCAGTGTATCCCTCTACAGACATAAAGGTTTCAGAATTTTCTGCTCTACTAAAACAGTTATCACTCATTAATTTGCTCTCTGTCTTTAAAAAAAAATGTTGATGTCTTTTATTATCTCTTCTCTCCTCTCCTGTTCTCTTTGCCCTTGTGGGTTTATCACTTTTTATTCTTTTGCTACCAGTTTATTAAAGGTTAAGAAGGAAGTGAAGATAAACACATCCATGTACCACTTTTAATCAGTACTTAGGTGTCACTGTCCCCCCACCCCCCAGCTGACTGCTCCTCTACAGTCAATAATAATCCCAATTGTGTTTGGTTCACCAAAGAAGGAAACACAAAGAAAGAAAAGGGTGGATTCTTTCTGAGGCATCTGGGCAATAGTTAGAAGAATAAAGAGTAAAGAATAAAGAACAATGTAGCTTAAACAGATCATACATACCCATGAGAACAGAGAATATTGGGACATAAATAACCAAGCTGTGACTAGACAAACCAGGGAAGGGGTAAAACTTAGCAGTGGTTTGAGTTGCCTGAGTGGGTAGGAGGTCGAGATATAAAGTCTCTTAGTTTCCTTCACTGACCATCAGGTGGCACTGTTGACCCAAGACAGCTTTGTGGCTACACGTGTAGCCAGCCAATGGGTAGGAAAGGAAAAGAGAGCTAGCTAGCTGCAGGTCTTTTCTACAGGCCAGTCATTCACAAGGCTGTACCTTGGACAGGCCTTCAAGGAAGTGTTGTATTGAAAAGCTGCTATCAAACAAGAATCATACACTTGGAAGACCCATAAGATAGATACCAAAACCATACTAGTTGATCCCAAATCTCAGTTATCACCCAGAATACTCCAGACCTACTGAATTCAAATTTCCAGGGATGGAGCCCTGGAATTCATTTTTAATGAATTTCCCAGGGGGTCTGAGGTATAATTTAAGTTTGGAAACAACTGAAGGAGAACACACTCTGAAAGTGATTCTGTATATTTTTAAGTACCCAAACACAGGTAGCTAAGGACATTGACGTAGGAAGCTAACCCCTCATTGCTGACAACAGAAAGAATCTGTCCTCCAAATATTAACAGCAATTCCTTGGGCTTACTACTTTCTAAAGGCTTTTTTGGTTTTATTTTTACAGATGAAAATGTATTGTTGTGGGGACTTCCCTAGTGGTCCAGCGGTTAAGACTCTGCACTTCCACTGCGGGGGACCAGGGTTCAATCCCTGGTTGGGGAACTAAGATCCCACACGCCTCGTGGCATGGCCGAAAAGTGAAAAAAAAAAAAAAAAAAATTGTTGTAATTACAGTCTTCTTTTATAGAAAAAATGTCTTCCTTTCCTTTAAATTAATATTAGAGCAGTTTTAGGTTTACAATAAAATGAAGCAGGTAGTATAGACATATTTACAATAAATATCTCATTTGAAAATCACTAGCAACTACTCCTAGAATCACGGTTAGCATGAAAGTCAGCATGATATTTTCATTAGTGACAGTTCTGTATCCTTTTCAGCTAACCATACATACCGTTCCTGTATAGCTTTGTTGTAAGCTCCAGCATTCAGTGTTTTTCTGATCAAGTCACAGATGTGAGAGCTCTCTCCTGGGCACCGAGGGAGTCCAAAAACACCTATAGTAGTAGAAGACAAACATCCATGCCTTCAGTAGTCATGTACTGAATACCTACTGTGTGCAGGGCATTGCAAGAAACAAAACCAGAACTAGACCCTGATCTCGTTCATTTATTCCTCAAGAAAATAGTGTTTTGAGAATTAATACTATAACCAGCTTCCTCCTGGTGTTCCCACACTCTTTTCTGCCTCAGGACCTTTGCATCTGCTTCTCTCTGGCGTATGTACTTCTCTTACTGCTTCAATGGCTGGCCTCATTCTCATCTCTTGGGTCTTGGTTTAGAGAAGTCATACCTGAGTGCCCTAACTCAAGCAGTGCCCAACCCCAGTTCCTTCCCCTCCCCCAATTATACTTGCATCCTCATCATCCTCATTAATAACATTTTGGGGGATACCAGACATACCAGTTCGAAGCATATATTGGCAATAATTAATTTAATCCTCATAACCACCCTGTAGAGTAGAATCATTTGCACCATATTACAGATAGGAAACTTTTTTTTCTTTTTTTAAGGAAACTTTCAAACAGAGAGGTTAGATACCTTGTCCAAGGTTAGACAGTAAGTGATGGAGCCAGGATATGAACACAGGCAGTTTGGCTCCAGAGCCCACACCTTTCACCAATACAGCCACCATTCTTCCTATTGTCCTATTTTTCTTTCTTTATCATAGTTACCATTATCTGTATTTATTTTGTTTACCTATTTCATGTCTATTCTCCCCCCAACTAGAATGGAAGTTCCATGAAGGCAGAAACCTTGTCTGTCTTGTTTCTAGGTTTTTAATAAATATTTGTAGAATCAATGAATGAATGATAAAGCTGTTCCTACCAACTTGCATTTAAATGATACGTGTTCTTTAAAAAAGTATTTTCCTACCTATTATTTCATTTCATCCTCTGAAAAATTCCCACAAGATGGGCAGGGTCTTATTTTAGTTTCCCTCATCTGTGAAACAGACCTACGATACCGAATTACTTGCCCATCAGTAACCGTTAATTGGGTGAAGCCAGTTTCCTGATTATAAGGAGAATCCGTCTGTTCCTACACCCTACCAGCTAACAGCTATATCCATCAGAACAGAGATAACGTTCTATCCCAAAGACACATCTTCCCCCAAAAGTAAATAATTCTGTCTAAATAGCAAGCCTGTTGTTTTTTGAAAGATTTAATCTCTACTGTTAATTATAAAATTAACAAAAAGCCTAGACACTATTCTTTGCCTAAGTGTAAATTCAGTAGGACATCACCCATGTCAGAAACCAGGAAAGGTTGTTGGGGGACTTCCCTGGAGGCACGGTGGTTAAGAATCCGCCTGCCAGCGCAGGGGACACGGGTTCGAGTCCTGGTCCGGGAGGACCCCACATGCCGTGGAGCAACTAAGCCTGTGCGCCACAACTACTGAGCCTGCGCTCTACAGCCTGCGAGCCACAACTACTGAGCCCACATGCCACAACTACTGAGACAGCATGCCGCAACTACTGAAGCCCACGCGCCTAGAGCCCGTGTTCCGCAACAAGAGAAGCCACCACCATGAGGAGCCCGCGCACTGCAACAAAGAGTAGCCCTGCTCGCCGCAACTAGAGAAAAGCCCACACACAGCAACAAAGACCCAATGCAGCCAAAAACAAACAAATATATAAATTTTTTAAAGAAAAGAAAAAGGAAAGGTTGTTGGACTTTCCTAACTCCTAAACCACCACCTGTTACATGGCTGCAACCACCTCACCTCCATGAAATCATGTCTATTAAATTAGAGAGAAGTAGGTGGTAACCTAATGATTCACCTGTGTTCCAGGCCTCTGGAATCCGATTTCATCATCTCTCCTGGCTAATTTACTATAAATTAGAAAAACAGGATTTTTGCAAGGATGGCTGACTTCTTGTACAAATAGAGCAGCTAGAATTTTTTAGGCAAAGGGGACAAAGTTACCTTGATGTTGTCCCCCAACTGATATGAGATTGATCATAGGAGGTGATGGGCATCTCTGAGCCACTGCCCTCCTGGAGAAAAAAAAGGATTATCAGTTCCAACTGTCAGATGGAAATGTATCATCAACAATTAACTTCCCAGGGCTTCCCTGGTGGCGCAATGGTTGAGAATCTGCCTGCTAATGCAGGGGACATGGGTTCGAGCCCTGGTCTGGGAGGATCCCACATGCTGCGGAGCAACTAGGCCCGTGAGCCACAACTACTGAGCCTGCGTGTCTGGAGCCTGTGCTCCGCAACAAGAGAGGCCGCGATAGTGAGAGGCCCGCGCACCGCAACGAAGAGTGGCCCCCGCTTGCCACAACTAGAGAAAGCCCTCGCACAGAAACGAAGACCCAACACGGCAAAAATAAAGTAATTAATTAATAAACTCCTACCTGCAACATCTTCAAAAAAAAAAAAAAGAAAACCACAGCTTTTCTCCTTTAAAAAAAAACAAAAAACAGTTAACTTCCCAGATTAAGCTACTTAATCCTCTGTGGCTCCCCAAAGCCACAAAGTTTCAGGACTTTCCTCTGATACCGCCAAACAAATCTTTATTCCTTCACAGAAAATAAGTTAAGCTCCATAGAACTTCTTCCATGGGGATATTTTAGAAGAGTTTCCCTTCCAAAATAGGTGAAGATTCCAAAAGCAATGAATGGGTAGATCTATCTGAATCAAAGGGAAAAATAATCAGTTCCATGTAAGTGATATAACAAAAAGGGACTTACAGAAATTGGCCTCCCTGGGAGAATCCCATAGCATTGTAGCCTTGCTGCAATTCAGGATCCTTAGCAAGAATCTGACACACTGTTGTTACTTGGGAGTTGACATTCAAAAAGAAGCTGTTCTCCACATCCTAAAAGAAGAGCCACGAGAAGTGAAAGGATGCAGCTGAAAACTCTCACTGGCACCTTCTCTAAGAGCAAACCTGTTTAGGTTGGTACCCTCACAGAAGCCACTCAAGAACTAAAGTATCACTGTATGATCTGCAGCTAAAAATACAAGGTTAAGCATCTTAATCGTGTATTCTATGAAATCAGTCAGCAAACCTTCAAAGGAACAGAGCCGTGAGGGGCCTCACCTCTACCAGGGTCTTCCCAATCTCTAAAGACAAGACGTAAATTCCAGGTATTTTCTTCTCGACCATTTTCTTAACAGCGCCCATGCTTAAGGGATTACAACAGCTGTCTCCTAGAAAACAAAGGCAATCGTGGAAACTCATGAGTAAAAAAAAAAGTATTTTTTTAAAAAAACTTCTGTGCTTTAAAGGCATTAATGAAAATGTGAAAAGACAACATACAGAATGGGAGAAAATACTTGCAAAACATATACTTGATAAGGGTTTAATACGTGGAATCTACAAAGAACTCTACAACTCCACAACAAGAAGACAATCTAATTAAAATGGGAAAAGGACATGAACAGACATCTCTCCAAAGAAGATACACAAATGGCCAACAAGCACATGAAAATATGTTCAACATCAGTGCTCATTAAGGAAATGCAAATCAAAATCACAATGAGATACCACTGCACAACTACTAGGATGGCTTTAATTTTTTTTTAATTAATTCATTTAAAAATGGAAAATAACAAGTGTTGGCAAAGATAGGGAGAAATAGGAACCCTTTACATTGCTGGTGGAAATGTAATATGGTGCAGCCACCATGAAAACAATTTGATGGTTCCTCAAAAACTTAAACATACAATGACCATATGACACATCAGTTTCACTTCTGGATACACACCCAAGAGATGTGAAAACGTATGTCCCTACAGAGGTTTGTAGAAGACTAAAGCAGCATTATTTGTAATAGCTAAAAGGTGGAAAACACCCAAATGTCCATCAGTGGATGACTGGATAAACAATTGTGGTACATATATACAATAAAATATTATTCCACCATAAAAAGGAACAAAGTATTGACACATGCTACAATGTGGATGAACCTCGAAAACATTATTATAAGTGAAATAAGCCAGAGACAGAAGGTAACATTGTATAATTCCTTTTATATGATACATCCAGAATAGGCAAATCGATTGAAACAGAAAGCAGACTGAACATTTCCTGGGGATGATGGGAAGTGGGGGATGAAGAGTGATTCCTTAATGGGTAGAGGTATTTTCTGGGGTGATGAAAAAGTTTTGAAACTGGAGAGAAGTGGTGATTGCACAACGTGAATACACTAAATGTCACTGAATTGTATACTTTAACATGGTTAATTGTATGTTATATGAATTTCACCTCAGCAACAACAAAAAGAGAGAACAACATGTTTTGCTCAGCTCATGTTCATCAGGTAATAACAAACTTCAAAAGCCCACACAATATAATGGGGACACCAAATTCACAACTGAAAATAAGCAGGGGTGCAGATTCCCTTATCATCTAGAACATTTGGGGTTAATAGACTCAAAAACACTTTGGAATCTGATTTCTCTTTAGGGCCAGGACTACAGTAAGACAAGTAAAGCGCCTAGGACACAAAATTTAAGGAGGTGCTAACTCTTGCGTTCATGTAAGTGCTGGCCTTGAACTTACATTTTGTTGTTTTTTTTTTCCTGTTTCAAGGAACCAGAACTAAGAATAGGAAGCAAAGTGGCCGCTGAGTGGGAGAACTGGGCTGAGATCATTTTCCATTTTGAATTTAATCATCCCATTTTCAACCTGAGAATGAGCTTAAGAATTTGTTTTTAAAGAAGGAAAAGGCCTCAAGCATCTTTGATTTCTTGCACTAAACTATAATTGTGGGTTACTTAACTGCCTCCCATACAGAGTGACTGTGCTCTGGGAGGGCATGGAGCTCCCCTGTTCTCCTTTAACTCCACTGTAGTAGCCCCAGGCCCTGGCACAGCCTTGAAAGAACTGTCTCTATTTACTGACTCTAATTCCACTCTGAACATTTTTCTTTAAGCCATTTCAAAAAGGCTCTCACTCTCACCACTCCCCTAAAAGTGCTTTTGTCAAGGTCATTAGTGATCTTCCTATTCCTAAATCCAATAACCAATTCTCAGCCCTCATCTTATTTGACCTGTCATCAACATCTCACAGTTTTTTACTCCCTTCCTCTTGAAACATTTTCATGTGGCTTCCAGGACTTTGCCCTCTCCTGACTCTCCCACCTCCCTAGTCGTTCCATCACTGTCTCCTTTGCTAATTCCTCCCCATCTCCTCAACCTCCAGACCTGACTGCTTCAGGTCTCAGTCTTTAGACCTCTTCCCTCCTCTGTGTACACTCACTCCCTAGGTGATCTCACCCAGTTCCATGGCTTTAAATACCAGCCATATGCCAAAGGCTCCCAACTTTAATCTCCAGCCTGTATCTGTCTTGGACTCCACACTCCAAATGCCTCTACATCTCCTGGATGTGTAACAAACAACTCAAATTTAGTAAGTCCGAAAGCAGACTCTTGGTTTTCATCCCAAATTTGCTCACCCTACAGGCTTCCCCATTTTGGTAAAATGACATCACCCTTCTCACTGTCCAGGCCAAAACCCGTGGAATCATCCTTGACTCCTTTCTCATCCCACATCTAACCTGTTATCAAATCCCGTTGGTTCCATCTTCAAACTATATCCAAACTTTGACCACTTCTCAACATCTCCTCTATTACTAAACTGTTTCAAGTCACCATCACCTCTTGTTTAGATTACTGCAAAAGCTTCCTAACTTTTCTCCTTGCAAAGGTCCATGACCCCCTACAATCTATTCTCAATATAGCAACTAGAGTGCTTTTAAAGTGCAAATCAGATCATGTCACTCATCTGCTCAAAACCCACGAGAACTTCCCATCTCATTCTAGCCAAAGTTCCTACAGTAGCCTTAGTAGACCCAACGACATCAGCAGGCCACCCTCATCCCCCTCCCATCCCTGAACTAAACACCTATTTTCTTCCAGCTACAATGACCTGAATGCTGTTCCTTGAACATACCACCATACCTGACATACTTCTGCCTCATGGCCTTTGCATCTGCTGTTCCTTCCACCAGATATTCACACAGCATCTTCCCTCATCGACTTCAGGTCTTTGCTCAGGTGTCACTTTCTCAGTGAATCCTTTCCTGACCTTGCTCTATAAAACTGCAAGCCCCCACTTGCAGTCCCTATCCCCCTCTCTGCCTTATTTTTCTCCATTTCACATATCACCATTTGACATATTATGTTACATTATATTATTATATTATATTATAGTCTGTCTCTCCCACTGGAAAGTTCTAAAAGAGCAAAGAATTTAGTCTATTTCGTTCACTGCTGTATCCTCAGCATCCAGTAGGTATTCAATAACTATGTGTCAAACAAACTACTGGTGCCTAACAAATCTCTTCAATGTGTGAATGAACAAAAGGACGGATGCCCCGGTCATGCAGCCACAGCCCAGCCTTCCCCGAGCAAGTGTCTGATGCTGCACCCGGACGCCACTGCCATGGGGATTAAACCAGGACACCACGTAAAACCCTACCGCAGTGCACAGCACTCTGTGAGCGCTCACCAAAAGACAGCTCCTTCCGCATCTCCCTTTCCAATGCAGAGTAACCCCCAAATCCTAAACCGTGGGGACTGCCGGGTGCTGTGTGACCACGGTCCTCGCCCTCCACACTTGCACTTTGCAGAAGCGAACACAGGTTTGGAGAGGTAAAGAGTCGCCAAAACCTTTTGACTCTCTTCTCACTCCCTCCTTCACTTACCCATCCCATGCCAGATCACCAGAGGCAGCGGGGCCGGCGGGTCAAGATGCCCCAGCGCCAGGGAAGCGCAGGACCCCGGCAGGAAAGCGAGAGCCAAGAGCCACAAAGAGCTGGACGACGCCATCTTGACTCAATCACATGACCGCGCTCCCCTCTCCTGGGCCTGGCGCGGGAGGGGCTGGGCCGCAGCCTCCGCATCTCCGCATGGGAAGCTGCGCGGACTGGTGTCTGTCCTGGAGTGTTACCCTAGCGAAGAGACCGCCAGCAGGAATCAAATGCAAGCCAACATTTATTCAGCGCTTCCTACGCATCAAACACTATTCTAAGCGCTTTACATCTGGTATCTGATTTAATCCTCGTAACAACGCCGAATACACTTCTCCCCATTTTATGGGTCAGGACACTGAGGCGCTGAGCATTTGGGTTTGGAACCAAGTTCACAGAGAGTAAATTGGCGGATCCAAAGTCTTTGCTCTTAACCTCTGCATTGCACTGCCTTTGGAAGGAAAGTACTTTGTGGAAGGAAGAAAAGAAGGACTCAGCTCTCTATCAGAAATTGAAGGGGAGGGATAATTTCCAGGGTTAATCATGGCAGTGTGGTATTCTCTATCATGAAGGAAAGATAGGACTTCAACAGGCAAAGATGAAATGCGGGAGAAGGACTGTTATGAGTTAAGGTAGACAGGACAGCTGCCTGTTTTTTAGAAATGGCAGAGCTTGCAGATGGACAAGAGCATCTGATGGATGCAAGAGTGATGGAAGAAGCCACTGCCACTTCCTGGTCTAATCTTAGAGCTGGGTTATTGCAGGAAACTCTCTTCCACCATTTTACCCTTTTTCATTTGCCTCCAGATTCATTATCTCAATCCACTTTCACCATTTTAGTTCCCTGCTCAAAAATTTTTTTTCGGAAAAACATTGAAATTGTTTAAATGGAGAATATGTTAAGTGAATTAAAGTGTATCCACGATACAAAGGAATATTGTGAATCAGATTTTATAAAGGATAAGGTAAATTTGTATATAGTGACACAAAAAATGTTTTCTATATATTGTAAAGGAAGAGCTAGTAACTGTATCTTTGCAAGAAGTACATGTGTTGTGGTGATGGTTGCACCACTCTATAGTTACCAAAAATCATTGGGTTGTACACATGAAATTGGTGAATTTTATGGTATGTAAAACCTACATTAAAACAGCTGTTTTTTAATCTATATATTCACGTGTTTCTAGTGATTTTGACTGAAAGGCCCAAGAACTGACAAGCAAAAATAAAGAAAATAAATATACAGAAAGATCAGGGAACTGTTAAGAGTGATATTCTTGGGGCTGTATTATGTTGACTGAAGAAAAATGCACAACATGAGAGTTGTGAGTTAAGTTTTATTTGGGGCAAAGTGAGCCCGATAGTCCCGGATGCAGCCTCTCAGTTAGCTCTGAGGAACTGCTCCGAAGAGATAAGGGAGAGGTCAGTATATATGTAATTTAGGTGAAGGGGTATGCATGCAGTCAAACACACACATTTCGGCAGAGGGTTGCTGCTAGTGACAAGAAGGTAGCTGCTAGTCAGGAGGAGCAGATGTTTCTGTTAATGATTTCAGTGCTTTCCTGGATATGAGAAGATGCAAGAAATTGGGCTCCTAAAATCTTCTCCCGAAAATATCTAACTATCTGGAGGCCTGTTCTGCCAGTTTTTTCAAGTGCAGAGTGCCTCATTCCTGATCTCCCCCCTGAACTCCTTTCAGGGGATGTTGAAGGTCAAAGACTGCAGTGGCTAGTGACTTCATTCTTGTAGGGTGACATGAAGAGCAACAATTTTTAGCTGACAATTATAAGGAACTTGCATTTTTTACTTTATATGCTTCTGTATGGTTTGAATTTTTATAGGAAGGATACATAACTTTTATTTTTCCCAGGTTTTCCCCCCAGTTTTATTGAAATATAATTAAAACATTGCATTAGTTTAAGGTAGACAACATGATGAATGATATATGTACAGATACATAAATTTTATAATCAGTAAAAAGGATATATATACATTAAAAATTATTGTATTTCTCAGTTAAGATAATGGAATTCTCATAGACTCTGTTTCCACCAATACCCAAGACAGTTTTAAAAGTTAAAATTTCATCCACGGCAAGCAAAGCGTTATAGCTCAGTATCTTAAATGTCAATAAGCGGCAATCAAGGAAAGAAATAGAAGATCTGGTCTGGAACAAGCATGTCACGGCTTCCAATCCTGCCTCCATTCCATCAAAACTCATACTGTTAGGTCCACAAAATCCTGGAAAATAACACATACATATGAGCATGTATTCCAAGAGAGAAGGAAATTAAGTTGTTTCCTTATCTTTTATCTCTTCTCTCTGGAAAAGTGAAAATAGCTACTGGGGAGATGAAGGTGGAGTGAGAAGTGAAGAATAGACTAAGTCTTTAGGTAGCAGTGAAGACGCCAGGAAAGCATACTGGATCGGAGGAGGCTCTTTCCCATAGGAGAGTGAATTCTGGAATAGACACTCAAAACCTCAGAAGTGATTGCAGAAGTTTGTATTCTAACAAAGACTGCACCTCACCTTCCCTGAGTTCTTCCCCCTCCCCTCCTTCAGACAAGCTTATAAGTCATAGAAAAAGTGCATACAGCATAAAATAACAGCCTCAAGTTGCTGTTCATTAGGAAAACCAAACCAGTTTCAGATCAAGTGGGAAGGAATTCAGGAGGCAAGTAGAGAAACAGAAAAAATTCACCCCAAGTGCTTTGAGCACTAGAATAACCTAAAAAGAAAATGAGCTCAGTAGATGAAATTCAAAAATGAGATAATAAAACAACTGAAAGAGATGAATAGGGAAATTGCACATTTGATGAAGCGAAGACCAAAACAATGTCATTAAAGAACTAATAAATGCATCAAAACAGCAAGGAACAGAATAGACATGGCTGGAGGTTGAATTATTGATGTGGAAAAAGGCTTGAAATAATCACAATAAAGGGAAGTGAAAAACACTAAGAGAGTAAAACAATCCGAGAGAAGATATGGAAGATATGGAGATATGGAAGACAGAGGTTGTTTGTGTGCCTGGAGTTGAGAACTCTTAAATGGAACAGAAAAAGTATTCAAAAATTTAAGTACAGGGCTTCCCTGGTGGCACAGTGGTTAAGAATCCCCCTGCCAATGCAGGGGACACGGGTTCAAGCCTTGGTCCAGGAAGATCCCACATGCCACGGAGCAACTAAGCCCGCGAGCCACAGCTACTGAGCCCACGTGCCACAACTATTGAAGCCCATGTGCCTAGAGCCCGTGCTCCGCAACAAGAGAAGCCACCACAATGAGAAGCCTGTGCACCGCAACAAAGAGTGGCCCCTGCTGGCCACAACTAGAGAAAGCCCGTGTGCAGCAATGAACACCCAACACAGCCAAAAATAAATAAATAAAATAAATACATTTATTTAAAAAAATATATATATATATGTACAGAAGTTCCTCTAAAATGATGAGTTAATCTGTAGCTTGAAAGGTCAAATATTTGATACAAAATATTTAACCCTGAGACATATTTTAGTTAATTAATTGAAATTCAGACATCCAGGCAGAAAAAAAGCAAATCGCCTACAAGAAAAAAAGTCAGGCTGTCCTCAGATATCTCAAAAGCAACATTCAGAGACAGAAGAAGTGGAGCATTGTCTACAGAGTTCTGAAAGGACAAAAGTGTGATCCAAGAATAGTATAACCAGCCAAGATGTCATTCAAAAATAAAGGTACTGGACAGTTCCCACAAATATAAAAGAACTCATAGAAAAGGGAAATACTTGAAAGTGAAATTCAGCCAATTAAGAAATAGGGCAAAATTAAGATTTTAAGAATTGAGAAGTCTTGGTAAAAGGATGTGTGATGATCATTGAATCCATTTAAATACAGAATTAATAATGAACACTTGAATGAGTTATTGTTTTGGAGCATATACGTGTTATACAGATTAACAATGTAAAATACTATGACTAAGAAATATTGGCCCAATGGGAATGGGTTATGAAAGATAGGATGAGTGTGCCAAAGTCCTGATCTTCCACATCAAGGTCAATTGATTTTAACTTAAAACATGTTTTTTGAAAACATTAGTAAGAATAACATAATATCAAAACCATTTTTTCTAACCTTAAATCGATATTTTAAAAAATGATAACTCTTGTAGTAAATAAACCCTTATTTGATGTCCAGCTTTTCTTTTAGTTTTTAAAAATTCTGTTAAATTTAACTAAGCTTAAATGCAATACTTTTTAACTTTTAAATAACACATATATTATGATACTATTTTTTAAAATTAGGTATATCCATTAACACACCTATTTATCTACCATTCTATCTGTGTAAAAGCATGGAAAGATTTAGAATGATGCCAACCAACTGTTAATAATTGTTGTTTTAGATGGTGGGTTTTAAGGGGTTTAAAATGTTTTCCCTGTGTGGGTGTGTGTGTGTTGCATTGCTTAAATTCTTTACAATGAAAATGTTGTTTTTTATAAGAACAACAACTGAATTTTTCTTAAAGCAAAGCAAATTGAAAAACAAAATTTCAACACTTCTCCCTAGTCTTCAGGATATGATTGATGCTTTTGTCTTCAAAAAAAAAAACAAACTATCTTTCCAAACCTATCTCCCTTTAGTCTCAAATTAACAGGGCTGATCTATAAGAGATATTCCCTGAAAATCTCTGCTCTGCTCCTTTTCCCAAATAATTTATGCTATCTTGAATGGGGTCACCATCCTTATTCCTGGCAAATACAGTCCATCGCACAAAGCTCAACCTCTGGTCTGTCTCTTCCATTGACCTCTTCAGAATTCACCCCCTGCCCAAGCATTTTTTTTTTTTTTTTGGCGGTACGCCGGCCTCTCACCGCTGCGGCCTCTCCCGTTGCGGAGCACAGGCTCCGAACGCGCAGGCTCAGCGGCCATGGCTCACGGGCCCAGCCGCTCCGCGGCATGTGGGATCCTCCCAGACCGGGGCACGAAGCCGTGTCCCCCACATCAGCAGGCGGACCCCCCAACCACTGCGCCACCAGGGAAGCCCCCCAAGCATTTTTTAATCAAATAGTTAAAGGTATCCATGTAGAGAAGTAGCAGTAGAGTTCTTACTTCCTCTGGGTTTGGTTTTAAGAGGAACCATTTAGAATGAGACAAAGTTCTTTCAATTTAAGTCAATTCCAGGTTGTTATTTTAATAAGTAGCTTCTGACGCTTACTAATATTAAAACAGGAAGTGAGAGCTTGCAAAGTCCAAATTTCAATGTAACTTCAAAGAGTACTGAGAGTTAATAAGATATGTATACATTCCCTGAGTAGGCAGGGAACAATGAGAACTTAGAGGAGTATCTGAACACTCATAGGTTTCAGTTTCCTTTTTCGCAGACAAGAAATGAAAATGCTTTTTTTGTTGTTGTTGTTAAAATACCCAATTTTTAAAATATAAATTTATTATTTATTTTATTTTTGGCTGCATTGGGTCTTCGTTGCTGTGCGTGGGCTTCTCATTGCAGTGGCTTCTCGTTGCGGAGCATGGGCTCTAGGCACACGGGCTTCAGTACTTGTGGCGTGCGAGCTCAGTAGTTGTGGCTAGCGGGCTCTAGAGCACAGGTTCAGTAGTTGTGGTTCACAGGCTTAGTTGCTCCACAGCATGTGGGATCTTCCCGGACCAGGGCTCGAACACATATCCTCTGCATTGGCAGGTGGATGCTTAACCACTGTGCAACCAGGGAAGCCCGAAAATGCTTTCTATAGATTAAAAAAATTTAATAAAGTTGCTTGCTATTAAAAATCATGATTATTGATAACCAAGATCTAGACACCCACTGACTTTTCAATGAAGTAAACAGATTTCACCAAGTGACAGCATAATATAATTCTATAAATATTAACTGTAGAACCAAGTAACATGATTAGATCCTTAGTGATGGAAATATACTCCTATGTCATTAAAACTTTGTAACTCGAAAGGGAGCCTTCTTCCATGTATCAGGATCTTATGGGTCTTTAATTTTTTCCCAAGGTTTTTTCAGTTTGTTTAGTCTTATACCTCTATTATTTATATCCCATATGGTCCTCTTTGTTAGATTCCATTTTCATTTTGCTGAAGTATATCTATGAGTAATTTTTCCACATAGAATATATGGTGTTAAGCATTTTGAATTCTACATGCTTCTTATTTTGCCCTCACATTCACTTGACAGTTTGGCTATGTATAGAATTCTGAAAAAGACTCTCTTCTTGACCAAAGTTTAGACAGGCTACTCTGAGCCCTCCTTTTGACTATTCTTCACCCTTGGGCTCTGTACTCAACTTGCCTAGCCCAGTTTTAGCAAGAAACATGCTAAATTAGTTTAGCAAGAATTCCCGCATTCTTAATATCTGATCACCATTGATATCTGATGAAGTTATTCATTCCCCACCCTTGATGTCTAAGTCCTTGTCCTGCCCTTAGCAAGAATCCTGTCAGGCAAGTTTAACAAGAATCCCCTTACCCTTCAGGTCTCTCCTCTTAG
Source organism: Neophocaena asiaeorientalis asiaeorientalis (assembly GCF_003031525.2). NCBI lineage: Eukaryota > Metazoa > Chordata > Mammalia > Artiodactyla > Phocoenidae > Neophocaena > Neophocaena asiaeorientalis. The sequence goes on from NW_020172597.1 coordinate 4,131,392, forward strand.
TAGTTTCCATCCACTGACTCCCTCACTCTGCTCTTTGCCAGCTGTCTTTGCTGTATTTGGAGTTGAGCTCAGTTTTACTGAAGCCTCTCTCCCTTGTTGCAGTGGTACTAAAAAAAATCTGTCTTTACAGCCTTTGACTAGTGTCTGGCTCTATTTCATTTTAACAATTCTAGGTTCAAATAATTATTTCCTCACACCTTTGAAGACATTCATTGCTAATGATGACAAATCTCATTCCTTTATAAGAGAACATGTTTTGTTTGTTTGCTTTTCTTCCTCTTTGGATGCTTGGTTGCCCACTCATATTCCTACATACGGAGTTAGCTTGAATTTCCTCTGTGTCTGTGTTTTTCCAATAGGCCTATCCCTTAACTTTGGGCTCTATGTGAGCAGGAGGTGAATATCATATCATTAGGCAGTCTTCATTGTAGCGTGCATGGGGAGTAGGCGGGTAGTCTGGTGACCTCTATAACTGACTCCTTCATGATGATGCAGTGCACTACATGAAT
>NW_020172597.1:4131916-4157916 GCF_003031525.2 Neophocaena asiaeorientalis asiaeorientalis
AGATCTACCTTTTGTCAGATTAAATATTCCCTCTAGGAACCTGCTCCAGTCAAGTCCCCACTGTCTTCAAAGAGCAGGTATGATGTGATTAGCAGACAACCCCTTAAAAGAAAATAGTTAGGTTCTTCATTTGATGAATGGCTGTGCCAGATTGTCTGTTGGAAATCCACCAGTGGAGTTCAGGTTCCTGCCAGTCAGTGAAAGGCATTCAGATGAGATTTGGAAAGCAAACAAGAAGCGGAAGCTATATGTTATTGCTTCTTGGCCAGCTGCAGGAAGACAAGAGGTTTTACAGTGGCCTCCAAGTAGGTCCCCACAGATTGCCCGCCTTGGTGCTGCATGCAGGAGTAATCATTGCAGTTCCTAAAACTTCTGACTCTTTGAAAGCTAGTGACAAGTCTGAGAGCAAAGGATGACTTACTCTGACCTTCAATCCTCCAGCTCTTCTAATGGTTTGATTAAAAGACTATTTCCCTGAAATAAATTCCTTCCTGCTTGAAATATCTAAAATAATTTCTGTTTCCCTGACTGATCTCCAACTGACACAGTGACAAAGACAAGGAGAGCTGGGAAGATAAACATGCTTTAAGACAAAATTAGGGGAATTCCCTTGTGGTCCAGTGGTTAGGACTCAGTGCTCTCACTGCCGAGGGCCCAGGTTCAATCCCTGGTTGGGGAACTAAGATCCCACAAGTGACATGGTGCAGCCAAAAAAACAAAAAAAAATTTTTTAAAAGACGAAATTGGCTAGAGAAGATCCCATGTGATAAAGGCAGGAGGTGACAGCTCTGAGAAGAGAGAAGATTGAATCCCTGGGGCTCACACAAAGAGTAAATAACTCAAAAGCCCTTCAAGAAGAAAGTGCCTGGGGGGTTGCTTTTAGATTGTGAGGACACATCCTTGTTTACTACTATATCCCTGGAGCATAGCACATGCTTGACACAGAACTGGTGTATGATAAGCGTGTTTAACAAATGCATACCCCAGTAGAGAACTGTGCCTTTCTTTGTGTTTCAGTTCGGATGCTTTTGGTTGCAATTAATAGAAAGTCCATCTCAAACTGGCTTAAGCAATAAAGGGGATTTATTATTCCACATAACTGAAAAATTTTCAGAACTATGCTGAAACTTTCTATCAGAACTTCAGGCAATACTTAGTCCAACAGCTCAACAAGGATGTAATTTATTTTCATCCCTTAACTCTGCCTTCTAAAATGTTGGCTTCATCATAAGACTGACTTCTTTTGTTGATTGATTGATGCCCAGAGCTCCAGAATTACACACTTCCTCTTTATTTTTAAAGTAAAATCACTCATTTTATTCATTCATTCCATCAGCTGAGAATTCCTCTATTGTACAAATACAGTATTGTGCAAAAAAAATCACAAAACATTACAAAATTAAAAAGTACAAGTTGCCTTACTTAATAAATACGACTAAAAGTAGTTAAAGTGGAAATGAGATAGACTTTAGGTTGGAACCATTGTTTGACCCAGCAAACCACACAAGCTCTGTATAGACATTTTTATTTGTACATAATACAGGGCAATCCTATTTTGCCTTGTGAAAGAATTTAAAAGGAATAGACTATGAAGACAGTATTCTCCTGCTAGAAAATAACCGCCAAGGTTGCTTGGGGGCATTTATGCCATTAGTTTTTAAATATCTCAGTTGAATCCAAGAAACTATATGTAAAGCAGGAGGTTTATCTTGTCACAGAGTCTTCTAACTTGTTAAAAAGTTTTTTCCAGAAAACAACAGATATAAATAAAAACAATTGAGAACCCCAGGCAATCTACTCTAAACATCAACCAGAGTACAGAATAATCACTCTGCCATCATCAAATATCAGACTTTCATGCAAGTAAGAGCTGGTACTATTCTCGCATTTTCTCTTTTATATTTTATAGAAAACAGGGAATCTTTAGCCTAGTATTCCTAAAAAAGATACGATTGGATTGGATTAGATCACATGTCCACCCCTGGATCTATGACTGTGGTCAAGTGTGCACTGATCTGCCCCATCCCTGAATTAGAGTCAGCTTCCCTGGACAAAATGAATACTATGAGGAGAGACAAAAAAAAAGTTTTCTATTCTTAATATCTGACCTACTCAACTTTATTGCTAATTCTTGGGGGGACCCCCATCTCTGTATGGCTGGGACTGGGCTTGCTGTGGGAGTCACTAGATAGATGCAGATTCGACAATGGGTACGACACATCCAAATGACTCCACTTAGTGAGAGAGGATCCCATCTATCTCAGTGACCAGCCCCAACCATGCACTGGGCGAAGATACTCATTCCCTGGAACCAGTGCTGATAAAGAAGGGGGTCTGCCACTACCCTAGGACTTGACCCACAAGAGGCAAAACCTGCGTCTTCAGAATTTCCTGTAGCTACTGAAATGAGTGATCTACAACCCTAGATCCCACTTCCTCTTAACTACTCCAGGAATTAGCTCACTAATTTATTTCCTCTCACTTCTACAGCATCAGAATTTCCCTCTCTATTTGACTGTTTCCATGAGCATACAAACATGCTGTAATTTCTCCTAACTTAAAAAGGGTACCTCGGGCTTCCCTGGTGGCGCAGTGGTTGAGAGTCCCCCTGCCGATGCAGGGCACACGGGTTCGTGCCCCGGTCCGGGAAGATCCCATATGTCGTGGAGCGGCTGGGCCCGTGAGCCATGGCCGCTGAGCCTGCGTGTCTGGAGCCTGTGCTCCACAACGGGAGAGGCCACAACAGTGAGAGGTCCGCGTACCTCAAAAAAAAAAAAAAAAAAAAAGGGTACCTCCCTTGAACCTCACACCTTCCTCTGGCAATTACCACATTTCCCAGCTTCTCTTAACAGAAAAAAAGGTCCCTTTTAAAGTTGTAGGTACTAGAAGTCTCTATTGCCTGTCCTCTCATTTTCTCTCTTTTTAAAAAATATTCCAATTTTTATCTTGATTTTTATTTATTTATTTATTTATTTATTTTGGCTGTGTTGGGTCTTTGTAGCTGCACGCGGGCTTTCTCTAGTTGCGGCGAGCGGGGGCTACGCTTCATTGGCAGGCACGGGCTTCTCATTGAGATGGCTTCTCTTGTTGCGAAGCATGGGCTCTAGGCGCACGGGCTTCAGTAGTTGTGCCGCGTGGGCTCAGTAGTTGCGGTGCACGGGCTTAGTTGCTCCGCAGCACGTGGGATCTTCTCGGACCAGCGCTTGAACCCATGTCCCCTGCACTGGCAGGCGGATTCTTAACCACTGCGCCACCAGGGAAGCCCTCATTTTCTCTTAAACCCATTTTAATTAAGCTCTTATGCTTATAACTCCACTAAACTGCTCTCAGCAAGGTCACCAGTGATTACCACTTTGCTAAATCCAAGGGTTATTTTTCAGCCCTCACCTTTCTCCAGCTTCTCAACAGCATTTGGCACAAGTGATTATTCCCTCCTTCCTGAAACCCATTTTTCGTTTGGCTTTCGAGACCACCCACTCCCGACACTTTCCCTCCTATATCACTTGCTGCTCTTTCTTAGCCCCCTTAGTTGGTTCCTTCTCCTAGTCCTAACCTCTAAAGAGAGAGTCACAAGTCAGTTCTCTGACCTCTTCTCTATTTATACACACTCCCTGGGTAATGTCATTTGTTTAAAAACAATGTATTACATACTGAAGTATTTATGCGGAAAGCAATAAATATCCAGTTTGCTTTAAAATACTCCAACCCAGGGAGGAGCAGGGGAAGATGGGACAAGACTAACAAAATATTAATAATTGATGAAGCTAGGTGATGGGTATATTATTCTCTCTACTTTTGTATGTGCTTAAAATGTTTTTCCATAATCCAAGCAAATAAATACAATCCATATACTGAACTCTTCTATATTTATGCTTCAAGCCCTGACTTTTTTTTCCCCTAAACTTCAGACAAGAACTTTCAACTGCCTATTCAACATTTCTACTTGATTGTTTAACAGTCATCTCAAACTCAACATGTCTAAAATGAACGCTGGACCATCCCCTCTCTCTACCACCACCCTCCCCACCCCTGCAAAACCCTCTTCCTCTCCCAGTGTTTCCTGTCTCTGTAAATGACATTACATTCATCCAGCTGCTCATACCAAAACCTTTTTTTTTAATTTGGCTTTTTGAATTTTATTTTATTTTATTTTTTATACAGCAGGTTCTTATTAGTTATCCATTTTATACATATTAGTGTATATGTGTCAATCCCAATCTCCCAGTTCATCCCACCAACACCATCCCCCCGCTGCCTTCCCCCTTTGGTGTCCATCCGTTTGTTCTCTACATCTCTCTCTCTATTTCTGCCCTGCAAACCAGTTCATCTGTACCATTTTTCTAGGTTCCACATATATGCGTTAATATACGATATTTGTTCTTCTCTTTCTGACTTCATTCTGTATGACAGTCTCTAGGTCCATCCACGTCTCTACACATGACCCAATTTCGTTCCTTCTTATGGCTGAGTGATATTCCATTGTATATATGTACCACATCTTCTTTATCCATTCGTCTGTCTATGGGCATTTAGATTGCTTCCATGTCCTGGTTACTGTAAATAGCGCTGCAATGAACATTGAGATGCATGTGTTTTTTCGAATTATGGTTTTCTCTGGGTATATGCCCAGTAGTGGGATTGCTGGATCATATGGTAATTCTATTTTTAGTTTTTTAAGGAACCTCCATACTGTTCTCCATAGCGGCTGTATCAATTTACATTCCCACCAGCAGTGCAAGAGGGTTCCCTTTTCTCCACACCCTCTCCAGAATTTGTTGTTTGTAGACTTTCTGATGATGCCCGTTCTAACTGGTGTGAGGTGATCCCTCATTGTAGTTTTGATTTGCATTTCTCTAATAATTAGTGATGTTGAGCAGCTTTTCATGTGCTTCTTGGCCATCCGTATGTCTTCTTTGGAGAAATGTCTATTTAGGTTTTCTGCCCATTTTTGGATTGGGTTGTTTGTTTTTTTTAATATTGAGCTGCTCATACCAAAACCTTTGGAGTCATCCTTCACTCTTCCCTTTCTCTTATAATCCACATCCAATCCCATCAGCAAAATACATTCAAAACCTCACAACTTCTCACCACCTACACTGCTACCATCCTTGTCTGTCATTTCTCCCCAGAGCTACTGCAAAGGCCTTGTAATGAGTCCCCTTGCTTCCACTTTGGCCCCTACAGCTTGTTCTCCACAAGCAGCCAGAGTGATTCTTTGAAAATGTGAATCAGAGCATGTTAATCCTTCCTCTCAACTTTCCAGTAAGGTCCCATCGCACTTAGAATAAAGCCCAACATCCTTACGATGGCCTGCAAGGCCCTACATTATCTGTACCCAGCCTCCAGCCTCACGTCCCTGGCTGCATCTCTCACGGCTCTCCCTTTATCTCCTGAGCTCCAGCACACTGGCCTTCTGCTACTCCATGAGCCCACCAAATATACTCCCACCTCAAGATACCTGCTATTGGGAGTTCCCTGGTGGCTTAGTGGTTCGGATTCCACGCTTTCACTGCCATGGCCCAGGTTCAGTTCCTGGTCTTAGAACTAATACCCCACAAGCTGCCCAGTGCAGCCAAAAAAAAGAGAGCGATACTTGTTATTCCTTCTGCCTGAAATGCTCCTTCCTCCAAGTATTTGCATGGCTGACAACCTCACTTCATTCTCATCTCTGTCCAATGGTCACCTCTGTAAAGCTTTCAGCAAATAATACGTGTTAGGGCTTCCATGGTGGCGCAGTGGTTAAGAATCCCCCTGCTAATGCAGGGGACACGGGTTCGAGCCCTGGTCCAGGAAGATCCCACATGCCGCGGAGCAAGTAAGCCCATGCACCACAACTACTGAAGCCCGCACACCTAGAGCCCATGCTCCGCAACAAGAGAAGCCACCGCAATGAGAAGCCCGCACACCACAACGAAGAGTAGACCCCGCTCGCCGCAACTAGAGAAAGCCCGAGGGCAGAAACAAAGACTCAACTCAGCCATAAATAAATAAATAAATAATAAAAATAATAATACGTGTTTATATGTATACAATTATCTATCCCCTTTCCTGTTTAATTTCCACTATTATACATACATTAGTTTATTACTTGCTTTGTAAGATACATAAGAGCAAGAATTTTGTCTTGTTTACTACTATATCCCTAACACCTAAAACAATTCAAAGCATAAGTACATAACCAATATTTGCTGAGGGAAAGAATGATTGAATGAATGGGTCTTAGGTAAGGGTGGAATATAGCTGTGCTTTTGAACACTCTAGGTTGAGGGGATGTAACTCTTCCCTTCCCCACTGCCAGCTTCTCCTGAACCATGGTGTATCCCTTTAACATCTACAAGGTTTGTTCTTAGGGTAGAGCCAACTAAGTGGGTATAAGTTGGAGCCTTCATGAAGGAGTTGTGAAAGTCCTGCTTGTGATAGTCATGCCCTGAGAGATGAGAAAAGGAGTACAGGGGTTAGTCTGTTCATGTGAGAAAGTAGGAGATAGTTCAGTGGCAGAGAGGACCGGAAACCCTCTAACAGGACTGAGTGCTCTGGGCGTAGGCCTCCTGCTGGGTGCATCCTGCTCGCTCAGATGATATTCTGAGACCACAGATGACTCAGTGGCTTTCTCCTTCTGAATACACAACTTATCGATGGCCCAGGAATAGTCTTGGTTCAGGAGGAACCATGAACAGCACTTCTAGTTACCTCCGTCCCGAGGGAGAGCATTGTTGGGAGAAGGATGGGCACTTAGGGAGAATGAGGCTATTGGTGCCATGATTCTTCCTCTGTCTGCTGGTACCCAATAAACAAGCACTTTTCTCCCGTCTATTAATAACCTCACATTAGGAGGGACACTTTTGATTGCCTCTTGTGGATGGATTAGGAAGAACTGGAATTTCTTCTATTCTTAATTCTTCTGGCTCACTTGAGAACCATTCAGAACAAAAGAGATCCCAATTTATTAAAAAATATTCTCTTTGAGGAGTTGCTCTTGTCTGCTGAGAAGCAAAATAAAAGGCAGCAGGTTAGCCCTGAAAAGCACTGGGATGCTTGAAGCTCAGCTTTATTGGATATTAGCCAGAAACACTAAGCCAGCAGGGCAGACGGAGTCTATTCAAGTGGACATGGTCATTTATTTGCTTAAAACAAATAAAAACTTTTATCTAAGTGAAATAAAAAATGTACACAAGATAATATCATGGGGCTTCCCTGGTGGCGCAGTGGTTAAGAATCCGCCTGCCAATGCAGGGGACTTGGGTTCGAGCCCTGGTCCGGGAAGATCCCACATGCCGCGGAGCAACTAAGCCCGTGCGGCGCAACTACTGAGTCCGTGCACCACAACTACTGAGCCGACGTGCTCAGTAGCATGTTAAGGGGAGATCTTAACACCATCTAGGGGTCAGATCAAAACCAGGCTATGTATTTGTTTGTTAGTATTTGTTAGTAGCCATAGCCTCCCTGGAGGCCCAGAGAAAAGACAAAGACCAGTCATTATCACTGTGAAAATTAATAAAGGGAAACCTCACTAACGTGGAGTCAGAAGGCCAGAAGGGGGAGCTCTCACCGCAGTAGCACTATAGGACGATTACAGGAGAAGCTGTCAATTACAGACCCCACTGGAAGAATCCACAGGAAAGAACCATCAATTAAAGGCAGGAAAAGATGTACACTGCACCCCCTGCAAGAAACTGACTACACCAGCAGCTCAGTCAATGAGAAACCATCATCACCCTGAACTCTCACGTTTTTCCAATGGACTTTCATTCAAAACAACCCCTTCCAACTTCCTCCTTTTTCTCTATAAAGTAACATTCCTCTCCTTTAGTTATTGGGTTTGCCTACGGCTTTTGCTATGGCTTGTTTGTCCCAAATGCAATTCCCCTGCTATTCCTGAATAAACCCATTTTTGCTGGTAAAAGAACTGTTTTATTTTTAAGGTCAACAACACTAACATTTATGGAGCACTTGCTATGAGCCATGAACTTTGTAGGAGGTCGTAAAGGAAAATCTACACTCCTCCTGTGTCTTTCTCCTTTACTCTCACACTTCTATGACACTTTGCTTCTGAAACCAGATGTGTGGGCTCTCCACACATCAAGCGATGCTCCAACAGCAGCTGGACGTCCTACAGTTTAATTCAGTTCTGACACTAACTTGTCAGATCCCACAAGTCAAGGGCTAAGCCTCACAAGACTGTCTGCACCCTTCAGATGTTAATCACAGGTCCCAGGTTGTCACTTGTACTTCTGACCAACCGGCTGTAAATCCAGATTCCCATGACCCTTTCCTTAGGTGCAATAATTTGCTAGAATGGTTCACAGAACTCAGGGAAACACTTTTGTTTACTAGTTTATTATAAAGGTTTATTGTAAAGGTTATAATAAAGGATGTGAATGAACAGCGAGATGGAAAGATATGTAGGGTCAGGTCCATGGAGCTGGGCTGTGTCACATTCCTGGCATGTAAATGTGTTGTTCACCAATCCAGAAGCTCTCCAACCCCTGTACATTCGGGATTCTTATGGAGGCTTCATTGTGTAGGCATGATTGATCTTAACTCAGTTTCCAGCTCCATTCCCCTTCCCACAGGATGGAGGTGGGTGGGGCTGACAGTTCTCAGTATCTAATCGTGGCTTGTTCTTTCTGGTGACCAGCCCCATCCAGGAGCCCACCAAGAGTTGCCTCATTAGAACAAAAAAACACTCCTATTGCCCATGAAATTCCAAGGGATTTAGGAGCTCTGTTTCAGGAAGCAGAGACAAAGACCAAATATTAGAACAAAAGATGCTCCTAAGTGCTCTTATCACTTGAGAAATTACAAAGGTTTTAGGAGCTGTGTGCCAAGAACTGGGGGGCAGAGAACAATTCATATTTTTTCCATTATTTCACAGAAGTTTATGGAGTTTATTTAATTAAGCCAACAACAACCTCATGAAGTGAGCCCAATCATCCTCAATTTTCAGATGAAGAACCCAAGATGTGAGGTTGTCAAGGTGAGAGAGCAGGCAAGAAACAGAATTCGAAGCCAACAGTTTTTACTCCAGAGAACCACTGCTACCTATGACTTGCGAGTTCTTATGAGACTTATGAACCCACAAGGCACAATGGCATCCTGGAGTCACAATTCTGAGGAATCAACTTTTATAAAGGATTTTATGTGGTCTAAGCCTGCACATGCCAAACCATTCCTCCCAGTCCAGTCCCGCCTCGTCCATCCCAATCAAATCCTATATATTAGTAGCATTTAAACCCTGGTGGGTGGAACAGATTTTTAACCAGGACAGCTAGAAAGAGGAAACCATTAGGCCCAGATTAAGAGGTGTTTTTCTGGGGAGGTGTGGGCTTCTTGCTGCCTTATCTTCCTGTGGCATCGTGGAGTGTTGTGATATATAGCACCTTCCCATGAACCTTTAAAAGCCCTCAGATGGCCCCCCAAGAAGGCCTGATACTTTCAAAACAAGGCTATTCCTTCCCCAAATTATCTAGCAATACACCAAGAGTAGATAAATCCTGAGAACATTTTCCCAACTGTTCTCCACACTCCAAAGGAGATTGTAAAACATACTAGTGAAAGAGAATCAAAGAAAAGGAAGAGGTATCAGGTCAAGGTGTCCAAGGACGGCAGGCCTTTGCACCCAAAGCTGGGTGCCTGGCTTTCTCAGTGGATATGGTGTTCCATTTCAATTTCTAGTTTATTGCATGTGTTCTGGCTGTGAGTTGCTTCAAATATTTTTTTATCTTGTATGAGTTTGAACACAAATAAATCTATTTAATAAGTCATATATAAGTCTATTTAATAAGTCATATATCCTTTTTTACTTATGAGAGGTGGATGTGGTATAAAGAGATCAAGAGAAGGAGCCAGACCATTCTACAACATCTCTTACCAGAGTTTTTTCACTTATAAAACTGGGAGTGGGGTGCAATGGGCTAAGTTACTGTTTAATTCTTTCAGCTCCAAGATTCTGGGGTTCTATGGGGTCAGATTTATCAGTAGACCTGAATTTAGTAGTTTCCTACTTCATTTTTTAAAGAGAAGAGAGCAAAGAAAATTGTACCATATTTAAGAATTTAAAGTTGTAGGCAACAGCTCCATATTTAATATGAAAATAAAATACTCTTAAATTTCAGTTTAAGACAATACAAATTTAGCAAGCTAGTTTATTAGCTATAAGACATGTACTGAGCAAAGCATAGAATAAAGTAACGTTAAAATATATTGAAATACTCATGCTAGAGATCAACATTTAACACACCTTGTTTTTTGAACCCCTTTCAGTGTAACCTATACTCTAGTAAAGCTTCTTTTAGTTTAGCATTTCTAAATATGTTATTATTTTAAAGCTCATTTTTAGCACAGTTTTTAAATTATATTTATGACAGAGAGATAAACTTTTTCCAATTTGACAACTGACACACACTGTTTAACTTATTTCAACTTAATTATTTAAGAAAATTCATAATTTATCAACATTTAAGTTTTAAAATGATATGTTTAAAAATAAATAAATAAAAAACAAGGGCTTCCCTGGTGGCACAGTGGTTGAGAGTCCGCCTGCCGATGCAGGGTACGCGGGTTTGTGCCCCGGTCCGGGAAGATCCCACATGCCGCGGAGCGGCTAGGCCCGTGAGCCATGGCCGTTGAGCCTGCTTGTCCGGAGCCTGTGCTCCGCAACAGAAGAGGTCACAACAGTGAGAGGCCCGCATACTGCAAAATAAATGAAAAATAAAATAAAATAAAATGATATGTTTGTTGACCGAATATATTACAAACTGAAAAATAAGCAAAAGCTGTCTTCCTGACCAATTTTTAAGTTATTATGGGTTAAAAATTAATTATTTGATTCGATATGGTGGGGTTGTTGACTGCTAAATAAGAGCTGCCTGACTCATGGAAATAATTTGGGAGCTTTCCAAATTTTTATGAACAAAAAAACTATTGTTTTTAAGGAGAAATTTTCCCTGTAATTTGTGTGCATGTGCGTGGATGTTTGTACAGGGGGTGTGCTTTCTGTGTCTGCAGTTACTTGGAAAATTTGGGGGCAAAACCAAAAATGAACAGAGTTTGACTTAATTAATTTTGTTAATATCTAAATGCAATGCATTTTCAAAATGTAATAGACAGAGCTGGGGTAAGCAGGCTGGCCCACTGCTTTATGAGAATGCAATTTTATCTTGAATCCTTAATATGGAAACAATGAGATTCTGGGAACCCAGTTAGAGTTTAACTGGCTGTGCAATTTATCTCCTGGAGACCAGCACAGATCGTCTGATCGTTTCCTACTTCAATCCATGGACTTTCAAAAAAGTCTTGTCTGCAGGTGAGAGTGTATTGTTAGGTATAATTTGTAATATGGATTTTTTGAAAATTCTTGATTTTTAAAAGTCTTTTGGAAATTTGGAATTGGTAGTGAATAGAGAATACCTATATATCTTAAAATTTTACTTTATTGAAGTATAGTTGATTTACAATGTTGTGTTAATTTCTGCTGTACAGCAAAGTGATTCATTCATACATATATATATACATTCTTTTCCATTATGGTTTATCACAGGATATTGAATTCCCTGTGCTATACAGTAGGACCTTGTTGTTTATCCATTTTATCAAGTCTGTTCTCTATGTCTGTGAATCTGTTTCTCCTTCGTAGATAAGTTCATTTGTGTCATATTTTATTTTTATTTATTTATTTTTTATTTTTATTTTTTTGCGGTACGCGGGCCTCTCACTGTTGTGGCCTTTCCCATTGCGGAGCACAGGCTCCGGACACGCAGGCTCAGTGGCCATGGCTTACGGGCCCAGCCGCTCCACGACATGTGGGATCTTCCCGGACTGGGGCACGAACCCGTGTCCCCTGCATCGGCAGGTGGACTCTCAACCACTGCACCACCAGGGAAGTCCTGTGTCATATTTTAGATTCCACATATAAGTGATCTCATATGGTATTTGTCTTTCTCTTTTGACTTACTTCACTTAGTATGATAATCTCTAGGTCCATCCATGTTGCTGCAAATGGCATTGACAATACCTATATGCTTTAAAAGGCTTTGGAAATGATCAAGTTCACTCATTGAATTCATGCAATTAATATTTATTGACAGCTGTTATATGCCAGGCACTGTTCCAGGCACTTGGGATAGGTCAGTGAGCAAGCTGGACAAAGTTCTTTGTGGTGCTTATCATAGGAAAGACAGACACAAGCAATAAATACAAAAAATAAGTAAAGTAAATAATGTTAGTAGGCAATAAGTAAAATGGAATTAAAAAAACAATAGAACTGGGCAAGGATTGCTAGTGCCTGTGAGGGTGTTGCAATTTTAAGTAGCATGGTCAAGGTAGATCTCATTGAGAAGGGACATTTGTTCAAAACCTGTAGAAGGAGGGAGATTTAGCCATGTGGTTAGTTGGGGAGGAGGCTTCTAACTAAAGGAGCTAACACATGCAAAGCCTCCAAGGCAGAAATGTCCCTGGTGAGAAAGAAGAATAGACTAGTGTGACTGAAGGACAGTGGAAGGAGCTGACAATAGAGGCAGCCAGCCCAGGGCAGGTAGAGCTGTATCAGCCATGGTAAGGACCTTGCTTTTTACTCTAGATCAATATGGCACTATTGACATTTGGGGCTGGATATTTCTTTGTTATGGAGGACAGTCCTGTGCATTTTAAGATGGTAAGCAGCATCCTTGGCTTCTCCCCACTAGGTGCCAGTAGCACCCTGCCAGTGAGACAACCCAAAATGTCTCCAGCCAATGTCAAATGTCCCCTGGAACAAACCCTCCTCCCCTCTGACCCTTGTCATGAACCTCTACCCTTCAGCATCTCTCCCACTTTCACCCCCCGAACTTCTATCCTCTGTATTTTCACTTTTACATGATCAAGATTGGAAATACTTACATCTGGTCTTCTGTGCTCTGTGTATAAGTTGATTCCAAAAGTGAAAATCAACAACATAATACTTCTGTTGTTTTGACTATGTAATTATTATTCAGAGCAAAGCCAAATAATAAATTCTAATGTATATAAATAAATTTCCTTTCTTGTGGTTTTTTTTTTTTTTTTTTTTTGGCCTTGCTCCACGACATGCAGGATCTTAGTTTCCTGACCAGGGATCAGACCCATGTCCCCTGTGTTGGAAGCGCAGAGTCTTAACCACTGGACCACCAGGGAAGTTCCTCCTTTCTTGTGGTTTTTACCCAGAAGGCAGGAGGAATAAAGCAGAGTTAAAGCCGTACTTGGGAAAGAAGCAGTAGTCACTCATATTATCCAGGAAAACGGAATATTTTATTGTGGTTTAGACAACACTCTTGTTTCCGTCTGCTCAGACATGATTATGGAGTGGTCTTGTTTTGTCTGCCTCTGTCAAAATCAGAGTGGCCTTATCTGACATTTGTGTTTATGTCCAACAGGAGAACACGATGGCCAAGCTGTGAGTACCAGGCTAGCTCCTAGCTATGCGAAGGTCCGGATGTGAGTGTCAGGACAGTTCCAGAAAGCATTTAGGTACTGCTTTCACTTTCTCATGATATTAAGAATGTTTGTGATATAAATATATTATGTATTAAAAATTTTAAAGCTGACAATTTTAGGTAAGAAAAGAAATGAAAATTGAGAGAGGTATGTTGGAAAATATAAGTACCGTGGTAAAAATAGAGCAGGAGAGGAGGGATCAGGAATGTTGGAGAGCGGAAATTGCACTGTTAAATGATGAGAATTAAATTTTTTATTTAGAATTATTATTTATGCTAGACTAAGATAAAAGTAATGAGGTTGGGGTTAAATTGAACTCATGACTCTGAAAGGCTTCTACTCAGCCAGTGAAATGGTTAATGTTTATTTTTGGCCAGCTGACACCCAACAGTCACTGAGAATGATACAAACGCAGCCCTAGGGCCTAAATCCTTCACGTTTACCCCTCACTAAAAGGGAACAGTGCTTCTTGGAAGGCAGCCAGTGCCAAATCTCCAGGCAGAGAAACTCCTGGTACGTTTTGTTACTGATGGGAAGCAGCAATTCTTTAGGGATTTCATGTATAGCGTTGGAGGAGGCAAACAGGCCAGTTTGAGAAGAAAGTTTTCACACCCAGGGACAGTCAAGCACAACAAGCTGAATATTGAAAATCAATGACTGTAATCAACTGGAACAAGTTGAAGCTATAAAATTGCCTTGGGGGCTTCCCTGGTGGCGCAGTGGTTGAGAGTCCGCCTGCCGATGCAGGGGACGCGGGTTCGTGTCCCGGTGTGGGAAGATCCCACATGCCGCGGAGCGGCTGGGTCCGTGAGTCATGGCCGCTGAGCCTGCGCGTCCGGAGCCTGTGCTCCGGAGAGGCCACAACAGTGAGAGGCCCGCGTACCGTAAAAAAAAAAAAAAAATTGCCGTGAATCCAGGATAATATGGAAAAAAAGAGATCTTAACATGAAGTATGGTTAAAATATAATGGTACTGTAGAGGCAAATTATTGATATATCTTTATAAACATTTGGAAATATTACTTATTGATTAAGCGAAATTATGAGAAGTCCAGTTTAAAGCTGTGGTCGCGACTTGAGTAAACGATCAAAAATTATTATCCTATGAGGCAGCACTGTCCAGTAGAAATGACATGTTAACCACATATGTAACTTTATTTTTATGAAAAAAAATTTTTAGTGGACTTTATTTTTTAGAGCAGTTTTAAGGTCACAGCAAAATTGAGGGAAAGTACAGTGATTTCCCATATACCCCCTGTCCCCACACAGGCACAGCCTCCCCCACCAGAGTGGCACATTTGCTACAACTGATGAACCTACATTGACATATTATTATCACCCAAAGTCGATATGTACATTAAGGTTCACTCTAGGTGTTGTTCACTCTATGGGTTTTGGCAAGTGTATAATGACATGTATCCACCATTATAGTATCACGTAAAATAATTTTACTGCCCTAAAAATCTTTCGTGCTCCACTTATCCATCCTTCCTTCTTCCCTATTGCCTTGGCAACCACTGATCTTTTTCCTGTTTTCACAATTTTGCCTTTTTGAGAATGTCATAGAGGAATCACAGTATGTAGTCTTTTCAGATTGGTTTCTTTCACATAGTAACATACATTTAAGTTTCCTCCATGTCTTTTCATGGCTTGATAGCTCATTTCTTTTTAGACCTAAACGGTATTCCGTTGTCTGGTCATACCAGAGTTTATTTATCCATTCACCTACTGAAGTGCATCTTGGTAGCTTTCAAGTTTTGGCAATTATGAATAAAGCTGCTATCAATGTTCGTACATGGGTTTTTTTGTGGACATAACTTTTCAACTTCTTTGTGTAAATGGTAAATACCAAGGAGCACGTTGCTGGTTTGTATAAGAGTAGGTTTAGTTTTGTAAGAGGCTGCCAAATTGTCCTCTAAGTAGTTCTACCACTTTGTAGTCACAGCAACAATGAATGAGAGTTCCTGTTGCTCCACATCCTCACCAGCGTTCAATGTTGTCAGTGTTCTGGATCTGGCCATACCAATAGGTGTATAGTGGTATCTTATAATTGTTTTAACGTGCATTTCTCTAATGGCATATGTGGAACATCTTTTTATATGCTTATTTGCCATCTGAGGTGTCTGTTAAGATGTTTAGCCTATTTTCTAATCAGGTTGTTTGTTTTCTTACTGTTGAGTCTAAGAGTTCTTTGTTTATTTTGGATAGCAGTCCTTTATCAGATATATCTTTTGCAAATATTTTCTCCCAGTCTGTGGTGTCTTTCCAATCTCTTGACATTGTCTTTCACAAAGCAAAAAAATTTAATTTTAATTAAGCTCAGCTTATTCTTTATTTCATGGATTGTGTCTTTGGTAATTTATCCAAAAAGACATCACCATACCTAACATCATCTAGGTTTTCTCCTGTTACCTTCTAGGAATTTTACAGTTCTGCATTTTACACTTAGGTCTATGATCCATTTCAAGTTAATTTTTGTGAAGGGTGTAAGGTCTGTGTCTGGATTTTTTTTTTCATGTGGATGTCCAGTTGTTCCAGCACCATTTGTTTGAGACTATGTTTGCTCCGTTGTGTTGCCTGTGTTCCTTTGTCAAAGATCAGTGGGTTATACTCATGTGGCTCTATTTGCGGGTGTTCTATTCTGTTTCATTGATCTATTTGTTTATTCTTTCACAAATAACACACTGCCTTGATTACTGTAGCTTTATAGTAAGTCTCTATTTTTTTAAACATCCTCATGACTTATTTTATACCTGGAAATTTGTGCCTTTTGACTCCTTTCACTCATTTTGTCAGTCCCCTCCCCCAACCCTCATGCCTGTCTCTGGCAGCCACTAGTCTGTTCTCTCTATTCTCTATATCTATGAGCTCAGTGCATTTGTTATTTGTTTTAAGATTCCACATACAAGTGAGATCATACAATATTTGTCTTCTCTCTCTGACTTATTTCACTTAGGATAATGACTTCAAAGTCCATCAATGTTGTTGCAAATGACAGGATTTCATTCTTTTTAATGGCCAAGTAATATTCCATTATACATATATATCACATTTTCTTTATCCTTTCGTCCACTGATGGACACTTAGGGCCACAACTTAGGTTGTTCCTGTGTCTTAACTATTTTAAATAATGCTGCAATGAACATGGAGGTACATATATCTTTTCGAATTGGTGCTTTCATTTTCTTTGGATAAATACCCAGTAGTGGAATTGTTGGATCCACTGGTAGTTCTATTTCTAATTTTTTGAGGAAACTCTGTATTGTTTTCTATAGTGGTTGCGCCAATTTACATTCCCACCCACAGTGCATAGGGTTTCCTTTTCTCCACATTCTCATATATGCAACTTTATTTTTTAAACTTTTAAAAAATAAATTTATTTATTTTATTTATTTATTTTTGGCTGCATTGGGTCTTCGTTGCTGCACCCGGGCTTTCTCTAGTTGTGGCAACAAGGGGCTACTCTTCATTGTGGCGTGTGGGCTTCTCATTGCAGTGGCTTCTCTTGTTGTGGAGCACAGGCTCTAGGCACATGGGCTTCACTAGTTGTGGCACGAGGGCTCAGTAGTTGTGGTGCACTGGCCCAGTTGCTCTGTGGCATGTGGTATCTTCCTGGACCAGGGCTCGAACCCGTGTCCCCTGCACTGGCAGGCAGATTCTTAACCACTGTGCCACCAGGAAAGTCCCATATATGTAACTTTAAATTTTCTAGTAGTCACATTAAAAAAACAAGGTAAAATTAAAATTAATTTAATAATATATTTATTTAATCCAATATATTCAAAATATAACAATTTGAACATGTGATCAATATAAAATTATTAATGAGATTTTTCAATCTTTTTTTTCATACTAAGACTTTAAAAACTGATGTGTATTTTACAATCATAGCTCGTCTCATTTTGTACAAGCTGCATTTCAAGTGCTCAATAGACATATGCGGCCACAGGCTACCATGTTCGGAAATGCAGACGTAAGGTCTCAAAAATGAGTTGCTTGGGGCTTCCCTGGTGGCACAGTGGTTGAGAGTCCGCCTGCCGATGCAGGGGACACAGGTTCGTGCCCCGATCCGCTAAGATCCCACATGCCGCGGAGAGGCAGGCCCGTGAGCCATGGCTGCTGAGCCTGCGTGTCCGGAGCCTGTGCTCCACAACGGGAGAGGCCACAACAGTGAGAGCCCCGCGTACTGAAAAAAAAAAAAAAAAATGAGTTGCTTGGCTGAAGAATAACTGTGGAAAAAAAAATCAATGCTTACTATGATAACATATTCCTCATATGTCCAAGTTGTGAAGAAAGGCAAGATGTACCTAATAAAGTGGTGGGCTTCATAGGAAATCACAGAAATATCTATTTATAACAATAGCCAACACTTATTTAGCACTTTCTATGTGTCAGGCACTGTACCATGAGCTTCACAAGGGTTATCTCATTTCCTTTAATCTTCACAATGCTTGATAAGGCAGTAATAATGGTTGACATTTATATAATATTGTTCTAAAATTTTTGCATATATTAATGCATTTGATCCTCAGGCAATCCCATGATGCTATTTCTTTTTTTTTCAATAAATTTATTTATTTTATTTATTTATTTTTGGCTGCATTGGGTCTTTGTTGTTGTGCTCGGGCTTTCTCTAGTTGCGGTGAGCAGGGACTACCCTTCCTTGCGGTGCACGGGCTTCTTATTGCAGTGGCTTCTCTTGTTGCAGAGCATGGGCTCTAGGCATGCGGGCTTCAGTAGTTGTGGCACTCGGGCTCTAGTGTGCAGACTCAGTAGTTGTGGCGCACGGGCTTAGTTGCTTCACGGCATGTGGGATCTTCCCGGACCAGGGCTCGAACCCGTGCCCCTGCATTGGCAGGCGGATTCTTAACCACTGCACCACCACAGAAGCCCCCATGATGCTATTTCTATCATTATTCCATTTTAAAGGTCTGAGACACAAAGAAATTAAGAGACATCTAAGTGCAGAGCCAGAATTTGTATGCATATTTTAAAAATATATATTACTTATTATTTTTCTTGTCTTAGAGAAGGGTCATGTTGAATGATTTGATTTCAAATGTATTGTTTGAGCAAATTAATCAAAGATCATTTTATACATCTGAATGATACAGGGTCATTAAAGATGTTGTGATTGTATAGTATTTGTTGAATTATTTTTTCTCCATGAATAGGATAAAGCAATCCTATCGAGAACCACTAAACTCCTCATTACTCTGAAAATGTCTTTGGAACAAACACCAATGACAGATAAGCTCTCTTTTTGATGTAATAGCCTTGGGGAAAGTGGACCTGGAGGGTTATTGAGCCTGATGTCTTATGGGTAGAAACAGGGATGGGAGATCTCATAAAATACTGTCTTGGGCTTTTCAACATTCTTTGTTACAGGGATCCAGTACCACTAAGGCGTGTCTCAAAAGGGTCCCTAATTTCACGTGTGTGGCTAGTCACGAGCTTTCTAAGGAGACTCTTGAATTATAAGAATGTGTACCTGAGAATACCCTGCCGGTCCAGTGGTTAGGACTCGGTGCTTTCACTGTCGTTGCCTGCCTAGGTTTGATCCCTGGTTGGGGAAGTAAGATCCTGCAAGCTGTGTGGCATGGCAAAAAAAAAAAGGACTCCCCTGGTGGTCCTGTGGCTAAGATTCTGAGCTCCCAATGCAGGGGGCCCGGGTGTGATCCCTGGTCAGGGAACTAGATCCCACATGCCTCAACTAAGAGTTCATGTGCCTCAACTATAGATTCCCGCATGCCACAACTAAAGATCCTGCGTGCTGCAGCTAAGACCCAGCACAGCCAAATAAATAAATAAATATTTAAAAATAAAGAATGTGTACCATTTCTTTCCATAGAAAAATATTTTTTTGATTTTTTTTTATGTAAAAATATCATCCTGGGGACTTCCCTGGTGGCAGTGGTTAAGAATCCACCTGCCAGTGCAGGGGACACAGGTTCGAGCCCTGGTCCGGGAAGATCCCACATGCTGCGAAGCAACTAAGCCCGTGTGCCACAACTACCGAGCCTGCACTCTAGAGCCTGTGAGCCACAACTACTGAAGCCCGTGCACCTAGAGCCCATTCTCCACAACAAGAGAAACCACCACAATGAGAAGCCTGTGCACTGCAGCGAAGAGTAACCCCAGCTCGCCACAACTAGAGAAAGCCCGTGTGCAGCAACAAAGACCCAACGCAGCCAAAAAAAATTTTTAAATAATAATTAATTAAAAAATCATCCTGAAATCCATATAGAATCTCAAGGAATCCCCAATAGCTAAAACAATCTTGAAAAAGAAGAACAAAGTTGTAGGTCTCATAGTTCCTGATTTCAAAGCTAATCCAAAGCTACAGTAATCAAAAGAGTGTGGTACTGGCATAAAGGCGGACATATGGGCCAATGGACAAGAATAGGGTGCCCCCCCAAAAAACCCTTGCATATATGGTCAAATGATTTTTGATAAGAATGGCAAGTCCACTGGATGGGGAGAGGTCATGCTGGAGGCTCTAGGGGAGAATCTGTTCCTTACCTCTTCCAGCTTCTGGTGGCTGCTGATATTCCTTGCCTTGTGGTTACACCCCTCCAGTCTCCCTCCTGCCTTGTCATCTTCTTCCATGTTATCCTTCTCCACCTCTTTCTTAAAAGGACACTTGTGATTGCATTTATGCTCCACCTAGGTAACCCAGGATAATCTCCCTATCTCAAGATCCATAACTTAATCACATCTGCAAAGATCTTTTTTCCATATACAGTAACATTTACAGGTTCCAAAGATTAGAACCTGATATCTGTGGGGGTCATTATTTAGCTTACTACCTCCTCATTCTTTGACCACTTCCTTTCTTTAATGAGGAACCAGTAACATGCTTTACTGCCCCAGTCATGGGATCAGCCGTTTCTCCAGAAGTTTTTGTTCCTTTTTATTGAAGAATGATATTTGAAAGTCAAAATGTAGATGCTAGGTGGGCTTATTGCTACTAGGGTGTCATTCTTGTACATCCTTTCACTAGGACTAGGAAATAGGACACCAACTAGGAAATAACGTATGGGTACACACACACATATACACACACATACACTCATATATTTTGCGTGCATTCTGAAGTGTTGGGCTGGAGTCAACTTGTATGGGCTTGCAAAAGCCAATAGTTATATATTCAGGAATTCTGTGAGTGACTGTTAAACTAATGGCAGTTTGAATAAGCTATGGTGGGAATATTTACACCATGGAAATCAGCAAACATTACAAATCAGTGGGTTTTTTCTTATTTCTTTAAAATCAATGTTTTTTTAAATGAGAAAGCCACTTTACCAGCACACTACTACATATGTATCACACACACATACCCTCTCTCTCTCTCTTTATACATAATATTTGATATTATATACATAAGTATACACACACACACAGATACACACACACACACATACATACACCCGTTGGGCTCACACCTCTACCTCTAATTCTAGTCCAACATCACACAGTTTGTTCTAGTCTTTCCTGTTTCTATATTTGTAACTCTCTTCTCCAGTAGTAAGAAACCTGACTCCCATTATTCTCAATATATTGACTTACTTACTCACTCTCCTGACTGCATGAACCATCTCCTTGGCCCTGTCTCCGCTGACCCTGACCAAGAGAACTGCCTCCTTTGCCCTGAACATGAGGGGCATTTATCTGGCCCTGGACCTACTGGTCCCGACAGACCTTTCAAGCTATACCTAAGCCCCAGCCCTGCCAGCCCAGGCCATCGGAATTGCCTCCTTGGCCTGGGCCCCACCTGCCCTAAACTCACCAGCCAAATCTTGACCTTAGCTCCTCATATTTCCTTCTTTGTCTACCCTTCCCATTAAAAATGCTTATTTCCCTATTGTTTTTAAGTGCATGGTGACAAGCCATCAATTTGACTCAGTCATGTGGGTTGCCATCTGGGACATGCTTGTAAATAATAAAACATTATTTATTATTTATCTGAACTGGAAATCTAACTGATGTTCTGCATTTTTATTTGCCAAAATCCGGCAATTCAAGTTAGAGAGAACTACAAATAAGCTTCCTTTAATCCTGAAACACCATCTATAACTCAAGACTTCCCTGCCCACGCTGGGCTCCTAGCTCTTCCTGTACTGAGTTCTTTCCACCTCACACTTCTGCTTCAAAGGCACAAGGTGTGCCCCTTTCTATGCTTACTTTCTGTACCACACCTTTTCTCTGCCCTTGACCTGCACATATTGCTTTTGTTCCCCTCCAAAGAGCTGTCAGAGTTACAGACAGTTGCACGCAGTTTAGTCTACAACTAGAGAGTTTAGTTTACTAATTAGTTCATGTGTTTTTATCTCGGAATACTCATAAAGGAGATGCCATCCTCCAGAAAGCTTTACATAGTTGGCCAGTAATTTGTACACCCACAGCATTCTTTTCATTCCTCTACCAGTATTTTTATCTTCTGTTAACCAAAATTTTAGAAACAAAGACCTGATTGAAATGAAAAGGTGTTTATTTGTGGTTTGTTAGGACTGCAGCCCAGGAGACACAGATTCAAGAAGCACTTGAATTGTGTTCCACTGGACTACAAAATGAGGGAGGCTTATAAAGGCCAAAACTGCAAGGTTACAGTTAGTTACATGAGTTGTTTATCAAGAATTATAATTGGAGCTGGCAAGCAGTAAGGGTGCTTGTTAAGTAAGGATTGGTTGGGATCAGAAATGGTTGCATAGTTACAAGGGAGACCTTGAGACCATAAGGTTGCAGCTGGCAGGTGTTGTTCAGAATACAGCTGGTAGTGTTCTTGGGTCTAGTATGGTTCAAAGAAAGTTCACGTTCTCAGTGATGCAGAGAGGTGTCTGAGACCAGATCCTCAATGGTCACCTGACTTCATTTTTGTATGCCTGAACTGTGATTACCCCCATTATAATTTCAATTTGTCATCACTTCTTATATTGAAAACTATCTATTTTATATGTTTGTTGTGGAATTATCTCCAGAGTAGACTGTTCAGTGAAAAAATAAAAAAAAATAAGGAGAAGAACTAGAATAAAGGGAATAAAGCTACTGTATACAAAGCTGTGAATAAAGTATCTCTGAAGGGATAAAAATAAACTGTTTTGCAGTAGCGACTTTCAAGGAGGGAAACTATGAGACTGAGAGACAGGGATGTGAGGGAGACACTTTTACTATCTATTCTTTTGTACTAATTTAAAAAACTAAGTGCATATTTTAATTATTCAAAAATATTTAATTTGGCGGGGTGGCAGGGGGGGAATTCCCTGACCATCCAGTAGTTGGGACTCCTCACTTCCACTGCAGGGGACATGGGTTTGATCCTTGGTTAGGGAACTAAGGTCGCGCATGCCGCGTGGTAAGGCCAAAAAAGAGAGAAAAATATAATTTTTTAAAGGCGAAATTATCTGCTTATGTAGGTATGCCCCTCCTTAGACAGTAAGTTACTGCTTGAGGTCAGGGACCACATCCGTTTCAATTTGTACTCCAAGAGCCCAGCACTGTGTCCAGGTCAGAGTCGTAATTTTGGCTCTTTATACATATATAAAAATAGCCTTCCCCCCCATTGATTCATTTCCATTGCTATTACTAATATTACCTCAGTTAAATTAAACTGTATTAAATTCTTTAATGTCAAACATAAAAATTAATGAATAATAAAAATGATAAATTTCAAATTCAATTATTAAACTAATTTAAATGAGATAACTGTTAAAATAATAAAGCCTATAAAAATACTGGAATTTTAAAAAAATTAACTCTATTGAGGAATAGTACACAAACAATAAAACACCCATTTAAGTGGGTTTGATGAATTCTGACAAACGTATGTACACATGTAATGACCACAATCAAGAGATTAAAAATTTCTGTTACCCCAAAATGTTCTAGGTCCCCCCTTCTCAATCAATTTTAACCTCCCACCCTTGGCCACTGGCAACCACTAAATAATCACATTACCATCTATTAATAGATTTCAAATATATTTAACTACACACATTTAATTTATTAACAGAAAGTCTGTATTTTGCTATTATATCAAAAAGCAAATGCTGGCCCACAAAAAAAAAAGTGCATAGTTTGACCATGTTCTTGTTTCAATTCATTTTTTTTCCTCATTCTTTATGAGAGAGTAAATTTGTCATGTAGCATAAGAAGGAAAAGTGGAGGGGCTTCCCTGGTGGCGCAGTGGTTGAGAGTCCACCTGCTGATGGAGGGGACACGGGTTCGTGCCCCGGTCCGGGAAGATCCCACATGCCACCAAGCGGCTGGGCCCGTGAGCCATGGCTGCTGAGCCTGTGCGTCCGGAGCCTGTGCTCCGCAACGGGAGAGGCCACAACAGTGAGAGGCCCGCATACCGCAAAAAAAAAACAACACAAAAACAACAGAGAAACAATACAAAACAAAACAAATGAGGGCTTGAGGAGTTGAAGGAAGGCCAGTGTAGCTGGGGCCGCTCAACTATCACTGGATGATACTGTGTCTCAATTCCGTTTAGTGCAAGTGGGAGGGAGTTCCAGGAAGAGGGGACAGATTGAGCAAAGACACAAAGGCAGGAAAACTATAAAGTGCTGCGGAGTGGTGACATGTTTGGGGAGCTAACAAGCAACTCTGTGCTCTTAGGAGTAGCAAGCGGTTGAACTTAAAAGCCAGGTTGAGTATTTTTATTCTATTTGAAGCAAGAAGGGGCTAACATGTTTACACAGTGGAGGTAAATTTAGGAAGATGGCCAGGGAGTAAGTGGATGACCTGGAAACAGCGATATCCTTGGAGCGCTCTTGCAATAGCCCAAGCAAGAGGAAAGTAAGACTTGCCTGAGGGTAGGTGGTACAATGAAGGAACTGCACCTTCCTTATATCCAACAGATATAAAATTCCCCAAAAGGAAGAGCAAAGATGAGTTCTCCAGGGGAAATCTCTGGCAGGAGGGAAAAGGTTGAAACAGTGTCTGTGAGGTTTCCAGAGTTTCCACCTCCTTTGGGGGTTCTCTACCTTTGAGGCCCCTGACTCTTCATCAAAACACAGCAACAAAGCCTCCTAGCAAGGAATACCTAAGTTCCTGGGGTTCCCGTGAGCTGGTGAGAGCAAGTCCAAAGGAGAGGGCCTGGGAAGGAGTGGTGACAGTCATGGGGGATAATCACTCGAAAGGAGGTTCTAGGGTATAAATACTGCTACATCATGTGGCAGCTACTCCCTCCCACCAAGCTCTTCTTAGGCCTTTAGAAGATATGTTCTCTTTCCCTGGGCATGGCTAAGTGGAAATAGGTCAGACATGGGTGGAAGAAAATTTCCTAAGGACAAATTGATAGGATTTGGCATCTAACTTGATTAGATTTTGAGGAAAGGAAAGAGAGAATAGAAAATAATTATGAGAGAAGCCTGGGTGTTGGAACAGGGGTGATTTAAGGTCTTTTAGCTGCCTTTACACTGACTCTTACCCTCCGTAAGCAACCTTCTGATGCTAATATTTTTCCCAAGCCAACTTTTCTATAGGTATGCCATTATATTTCTTAGGATAAATTAGTAAATTGGGCTCTTGTGATTTAATCACCACCTAGGTGAAATGACAGAATCAAGTTCTTGAATTTGCAAGTTAGAAATTCTAGCCTGGGACTTCCCTGGTGGCGCAGTGGTTAAGAGTTCGCCTGCCTGTGTGGCGGACGCGGGTTTGATCCCTGGTCCAGGAAGATCCCACATGCCACGGAGCAACTAAGCCCGTGCGCCACAACTACTGAGCCCGTGCGTCACAACTACTGAAGCCTGCGCACCTAGAGCCTGTGCTCCACAGCAAGAGAAGCCACCACAATGAGAAGCCTGCATGCTGCAATGAAGAGTAGCCCCCACTCGCCACAACTAGAGAAAGCACAAGTGCAGCAACCTCATATCCCCTTATAGCACAACCCCATTTTTATGCCCTTTTTCACAGAAAAATCTTCTCAAAGGGGTTAATTCTCCCCACCTTATCCCTTTGCTTTTCACTTCTTCTTGAATTAATTCTTCAACCCTCTCTAGTCAGGGTCCATACCAGACAGCCACAGAAACTTCTG
This sequence comes from Neophocaena asiaeorientalis asiaeorientalis, assembly GCF_003031525.2. Lineage (NCBI taxonomy): Eukaryota > Metazoa > Chordata > Mammalia > Artiodactyla > Phocoenidae > Neophocaena > Neophocaena asiaeorientalis. The sequence continues at coordinate 4,157,405 of NW_020172597.1, forward strand.
TAGTTAAGGTTATCAACAATACTCATGATGTCGTATCAAATGATCACTTTCTGTCCTCATCTTACCCAAACTCTTGTTAACAGTTTACACCACTGACTATTCTCTTCCTGCTACTTTATTCTTTTGTCCTCAGAAATATCACATTCTTCTGGTTTTCCCTCCACCTCTTTGGTTGCTTCTTCTCAACATTCTTTGCTGGCTGGATCCTATTCTTCTGACATGTCGATCTTGGAGTGGTCCAGGACTCTCCTCTTTTTTCTGTTTGAGGTCACAAACTGTCAACTCATCACCCAAACTGAACTCACATGTGGGTATTATATGTCTTGCAGTTTTTACAATGCGAAATTGTGTTTAAAAAAAAACAAGCCCATATTTCCAATTTCTCTTGGAGAATTAGATCTAGCAAAATAGGGTTTGCATTCTCACACTGCTGTAATTTGCTGGAGCTGAGTACCTTCTGCCTGGGTCATTTCTTTTTTTTTTTTTTTTTTTTTTTTTTTGGTACGCGGGGC
>NW_020172597.1:4157930-4170824 GCF_003031525.2 Neophocaena asiaeorientalis asiaeorientalis
TTTTTTTTTTTTTTTTTTTTTTTTGCGGTACGTGGGCCTCTCACTATCGTGGTCTCTCCCGTTGCGGAGCACAGGCTCCGCGGCCACGGCTCATGGGCCCAGCCGCACCGCGGCATGTGGGATCCTCCCGGACCGGGGCACGAACCCGTGTCCCCTGCATCGGCAGGCGGACTCTCAACCACTGCGCCACCAGGGAAGCCCTTGGGTCATTTCTTTTTGTGTGCGTGGTTTAAACAGCAGAAATTTATTTTCTCACAGTTAGAGAGTCTTTAAACCCAAGATCCAGATGTCAGCAGGATTGGTTTCTTCTGAGGCCTCTCTCCTGGGCTTCCAGATGGTCACCTTCTCACTGTGTCCTCACATGGTCTTTCGTCTGTGCACATGGATCCCTGGTGGCTGTGCATCCAAATTTCCTCTTCTTATAAAGACACTGGTCAGATTGGGTTAATATCATGCTTTGTAACAGTCAGATTGAATTAGTACCCTAACAACCTTACTTTAACTTAATTGTGTTTTTAAAGGCTCTGTCTTCATAAACAGTAACATTCTGAGTTACTTGGGGGTTAGGGTTTCAACATTATCAATTTTAGGGGGCAAAATTCATCCCATAACATCTTTATGATCTTTGTTGATTATAAAAGTAATCTATGCTTTTTAAAAATCAAATTATACAGAAATGTGTAAGTAGAAAGTCAAAGTCTCCTGTCATCTCACTTCTCATGACAATATCTCCCAACAGTTAGGCGTAATCAGTGTTTCTTGAAAGAATGAGTGAGTGAGCATGGGGTGGGCTTCATATTACACCTGAAAAAAATGAGGCACCAAAGAGGCTAAGCAACCTTTTCTAGGTTATAAAACTAGTTAATGAAAGGAGAACCAGGACTTCCCTGGTTGCGCAGTGGTTAAGAATCCACCTGCTGATTCAGGGGACAGGGTTCGAGCCCTAGTCTGGGACATCCTACATGCCACAGAGCAACTAAGCCCATTCGCCACAACTACTGAAGCCTGCACACCTAGAACCTGTGCTCCACAACAAGAGAAGCCACCGCAATGAGAAGCTCACGCACTGCAACAAAGAGTAGCCCCTGCTTGCCACAACTAGAGAAAGCCCATGCACAGCAACGAAGACCCAACACAGCCAAAAAATAACTAAATAAAATAAATTTTAAAAAAGTGAACCATACCCAGTTCTACTAATTTCTCATCCAACATTCCTTCTACTGTCTTAGGCTACTCCATTTTTATATTTGTTGTAATTTTTGAATAAAGACATGTTCCTCATTTTTAATGTTAAAGTGGGTAAGTTGAAGGTTTTATATTTCTCTTTAAAAGTTACCAAACCTGGGAATTCCCTGGCGTGCCTGGGTCATTCCTTAACCAGTTCGCTAATTCCAAACATCTAATATCCAGCCAGCTTTACTCATTTAGGTCACCTGTCTAAGTCACGTAGGAATATGAGTTTATGACGCCTGATTTACCTTTCCCCAGGTAATCTCATCTAGTACCACTTAAATACCATAAACTTTTACATTTTCTTCTTTTGTTTAACAAATATTGATTGCCCACATGCCAGGAACTACCTTACCAGACACTAGGGATATAGCATTGAGTAAAATAAGTCACCCTACTTTCAAAGAACTTACCTTCTAGCAGGTGAGACACACAAAATAGTGATAATGTAAAGCCAATTAATATGAACAAAATGAAAAGACAGCAAGGGATAGAGAAGGCTATTTTAGACAGGGTCATCTGCCCCTGTGAGGTCATACTTGAACCTGAACGAAATGAAAAAAGGAAGGATTCCCCAGAGAGAGGAAACAGTGAGTACAAAAGTCATGGAGCTTGTCTGTCTTGTTTAAGAATGGCAAGGTCAGTGTGGCTGGAGCCCAATGAGTGAGATGAAGTGGTGGGAAGAGCATTTGGAGAGGTAACAGGGCAAATACAGATAGGACTTTGTAGGCTCTGGTAAGGATGACGGGGAGCCACTAGAATGTTCTGAGCAGGGGGGAGTGATGTGATCTGAACTATGTTTTGTTTTGTTTTTAATTTATTTTGGTTGCACCAGGTCTTAGTTGTGTCTGGCGGGCTCCTTAGTTGTGGCTCACTAGCTCCTTTAGTTGCGGCATGTGTGCTCCTTAGTTGTGGCATGCAAACTCTTAGTTGCAGCATGCATGTGGGATCTAGTTCCCTGACCGGGGATCGAACTCGTATCCTGTGTATTGGAAGGTGGATTCTTCACCACTGCATCACCAGGGAAGTCCCTGAACTATGTTTTAAAAGGAGTTATGTGGCTATCCTGTGGAGAACTGACTGGAGGAGGGCAAGAATAGAAATAGCTAGTTCACTGAAAAGGTTATTACCTAAGTTTAGATGGGAGGTATTAGTGGAGGGGTCTAGGGTGCTAGATCTTGAGGAGGTGAGAAAGGGTCAGATTTGAGAATATATATTCAATTTAGAGTTGGGATTAGCTATGGAGTGTGAGAAAATGGAGTTGAGCACGAATCCAATGTCTTTGGCTTAAGCACCTGAATGAATAGAGGGGTCACTTACTGAGAGAGGAGCAGTTTTGACATGTTTTCTTGGGAGATGACTACTAGATTGCCAAAGGAGATAGCTAGGGGGCAGAGGCTGGATTTCAGGGCAGTGGTGATAGCATGTCCACCTTTATTATTTATTTGTAGGGCCTGGAAGCATGAGCATAAATGGAGGCACACACACCATACGTCTAACTATTTAGAGTTATAACCAAGCTAACAACACACTGTTAGATAAAACGCGTTCTATCCTTCTAACTTAATAAATGCACCTTTACAACCATGAAATTATAAAAGATACATTACAAAACTGTAATATTTTTATGTGTGTGACTGAAAATTGGTAAAATATCAAAGATGACTGAATTTAATTTTTATACATTTCTGGGTGCTCTATTGATGGGCTAGGGATTTTTAAAAAATAAATTTATTTATTGTATTTATTTATTTTTGGCTGCATTGGCTTGCTGCGAGCTGGCTTTCTCTAGTTGCAGCGAGCGGGGGCTACTCTTGGTAGTGGTGCGTGGGCTTCTCATTGCGGTGGCTTCTCTTGTTGCGGAGCACGGGCTCTAGGTGTGCGGGCTTCAGTAGTTGTGGCACGTAGGCTCAGTAGTTGTGGCTCGCAGACTCTAGAGCACAGGCTCAGTAGTTGTGGCGCATGGGCTTAGTCGCCCCGCGGCATGTGGGATCTTCCCGGACCAGAGCTCGAACTCGTATCCCCTGCATTGGCAGGTGGATTCTTAACCATGGCGTCACCAGGGAAGTCCATGTGCATCTTTAATTTTACTAAGTATTACACATTCTTCTCCTAAATGATGTAGCAATTTATACTTCCACCAGCAGTACATAAGTTCCATTTTCCTAACTCCTAACACATGGTACTAATTTAAAATTTCTGCCAATCTGATGGGTATGAAATTATCTCTCACTGTTGTTTTAATTTGTACTTTGATAGTTACAGTAAAGTTAAATATCTTGTCATGGGTTTATTGGCCATTTGGGTTTCTTTTTTTGGTGATCTACCTCAATATCCTTTCTCTACTTTTCTATTGGATTGTTTGCTTTTTTCCTTTTGATTTTGGGAACTTCTTGGGATATTAATCCTTTGATGGCTATATATATGGTGAATATTGTCTAATCTTTGGCTTGTCGTTGTGTGCCATCTTTTAAAACTTCTGTTATTACAGAATTAACAAATTTTAATGCAGTAAAGCTAACAATATTTTGCCTTATGGTGTGTGTTTTTTGGATCTTATTTAAGAAAGTCTTCTCTATTTTGATAGCATAAAGATATTTATATTTTCTTTATTCCATCCAGCATTTAATTTTTGGATATGCTCTGAGGTAAAAATCCAATTTAACTTTTTCTTCCCCCTTTTGGAAAAAAATGTTCCAGCGCCATTTATTGAAAAGTTCACCCTTTACCTACTGACTTGTAATGCCCTATTATAAACCACGTTCCCATGGGCTAGTCTTCATTTCGGCCTCACAACCTCCACTGGCTTATTTTCTTCTACTGGGGATGCTTTCCTTTAACGCTCTTCTCAGGGCTGCATCTCTCTCGTTCTTCAGATCGCAGCTCAAATGTCATTCCTCCATATCTAGATTATATGTACAGGTATGTCCGTCTCGGGGACCCCACGACTCCAAAAGGTCTGGAAGGACTGCAGTGGACAGGAGCCACTGCTCATCTGTTGCCAGGCCGTTGCCCGGGCGGCTGTCGGGGAGGCCGCGGAGGGGAGGAACATCCCGAGTTCCAGTGACGGAATCCAGCGGGCGCCGGAGTCGCCCAGGGGTGCGTCACAGAGCGCGGTCGACCGGGGGCGGGGCCAGGTCTGAGTCACGTGGCTTGGTTGCCTACGCGCTGCTGGGCCGTGGGAAGATGGCGGACGGAAAGGGAGACGCCGCCGCCGCCGGGGCTGGGGCTGAGGCTCCGGCGGGAGTCGGAGCCGGAGACGGAACCGAGACAGAGTCCATGGCTCGGGGTCATAGCCCTGCATCTCCGGTGCCGGGAGCCTCAGGGCTGCGACCTTGTCTGTGGCAGCTGGAGACAGAGCTGAGGGAGCAGGAGGTGTCGGAGGTCTCATCTTTGAACTACTGCCGGAGCTTCTGCCAGGTGAGGGGCGGACTGGCTGGCTGAGGGTGGCAGGGCGGGGAGGCCAGGGGAAGAGGCCCCGGACCCGTTGCTGCAGCCGGGGCTGGACTGAAAGGCGCCACCTCCATGTCTTGCCGCGCCCCCGGGCCGGGAAGGCCCAGTTCGGAAGCCCGACCGCTGGCCCCCCTCAGCCACTGCCCGACTTCGGCCACCGCCAGGGCAGGTTGCGCTGGGTTAGACTGAGAGCCCGAAGGGCGCCGGCAGCTCCCTGGAAGGGCCGTGCCCTGTCGTCGTTGCCTGTCCCCCCGGCTGGTGGTTGGAGCGCCATTGCCTCTTGAGGGATTGATTGCTCGCTCGTTCCTTCCCGGAGATGCTTTTTTGAGTAGAGTGCAGATATCCAAATTGGAAAACCTGGGTTTTCCTAAATAATCCGGAGATATATGTTGGGGCCAGAGACTTATGTTTGGAGTCAACGTCTTCTGGGCCCCTAAAAGGTATGACAGTTGGCTTTGAAAGACGTCTAGGGCTTTCTGCTTAAGGATTGTGGAGCTGGTTGGCTGTTTGGTTTTTGCTGCCTTTTTTGGGGGGGGCATCAGAGCTGTTCTTTAGCCTCTTCTATATTCCTTTGAGAATTCTGCTGCCAGAAATGAAGCTCGTGATCCTTGTAGTGGTTATTAGGCTCTTTGAGTAGAAGAGGATTGGGAAAGATGAGAAGTGTGGTCTCTTTTGGCAGTTCTGTGACCATTTCTGTGCCGTAGTAGGTCCTAAACCTATGATTACATATTTCTTGGTATGCTTAGTTTCGTTTCCAGGATCACGCCGAGATTTTTCTTTATAAATTTAAAGGTGTGCCATTATTATTTCTACGTCTGCTTGTTTGTTCTAATCAGGTTTTGGAGCCGCCCCTCTGCTTCTCACCTGGTGCACCTTAGAAAATGCAAAATAATCGTTGGCACTTGGGCTCTTAATGAGTAGTTGAGTGTGCTGAATAAATTGTGGTGTTCCACAGTTATAATTTTGAGGGACAGTTTGCTCTGTTGGTCCGGAGAAGAATCAAAAATTGACTTGATTGAATGTCTTTCTCCCTTCTCTCTGCTGAGCCAGAAGCACTTCATCTCTAAATGGGTTTTGTCCTTGCTAATCTTTTCCATACGTTGTATCACTCCAGTTTTTATGTCTACAACCGTCAGCCTTTCCCTGAACTCTGAAGTACTAAGGTGTTCTTTGCTTCTTCACTAGCAGTGAACATTCTTAGTACACATATTTACTTTACAAACTTTTACTGACTCCATAGGATGGTGCCAAACACTTTACCAAGTGCTGAGGAAACGTAAATAAGACTGCACTTACCCTTGATGAGCTTACGGTTGGGAGGCGGTAGTAGAAATAACAGTATTGTCAATGCAGTTTTGGTAATGATGGAAGAGGAGGCGTTGTAGAAATACTGGGAGAGGCCAGTTTAGATGTGGTGGCCTGGGAAGGCCCTGTGGCTGAAGGGATGAAAATGAGTCTTGAATATCGGGGAAGGGGGTGGTATTCCAGTGTCAAAGGTAGAGATGAGAAGGAAAAGAGTGCTTTGGGAGAAGAGGGAGCTAATTGGACCCGGATTAGTGAGGAGGAGAGCAGAAAAACTGTTGGTTTTGGGTAAGCCTCCTAAGCTTGCGTTGTCTTCCTAGAAGAATAGCAAGAATGGATATAACCCATCAAATTGAAGCTTGTCAGAGGATAACATATATATTCTGCTTTATGCCTACTGCTGGCAGCTCTGATTTTATTTTAACTGAATTTTAATGTATTGAGTCTTAGTGATACTTAGATATGTGAGGGCACAGAAGAATTTTAAAAAGGAAGTACTTTTGTAATTTGTCTTTTTTATGAAGTTCTTTTTTTTGGCCTGAAGTTTTCCCAAAACAATGTTTTGCACTAACAAAATAAAAGGAGTATCTGTGACGGTATGTTGTAATAGAAAGCACATTGGATTGCGGGTTAGTTGGGTCCTAATTATGACTTTACCACTTACTAGCTAATAACCTGGGGCAAACTATGACTGTGAGATTGTTTTGTTTTCTGACCTTTATCTTGTAGTGCTTTATACGAACAGCAGACAGAAAGTTTATATTCAACCCTTCACAGTATTTATCACAATATTTTTGTTACATTTTCCCCATAGCCCAGATAAAATCAGTAGGGTATCCTTTCTTACCAGATACAGAAAAGTTTTTTAAAATTTTATGATGAAGTAGGAATAATTTCACTATCCAAATTTGGTTGAATAGCTTTTGGTTTCACATTTGAAAGGCAGAATAAAATTTATTCATCTACTGATTGTGTGTGTGTGCCTGACATTGCATTAAGTGCTGGAGATAGAGCCTGCTCTGCAGGAGCACCTAATGAATGTGTAGAGAGATGTAGTTGTATTACATTATCATAAAGGCCTGACCTGTGCTCTCTGGGATGCTTAACTGCCACAAAATTATTTCCATCATGTGTTTACTTTAGAGATATTGTCTTAAGGACTTATACTGTGCCAAGTAGATCCCTCCTGCAACAGGCTGGGACCGTATTCTCTCTAGCTCTTGTAGCACTTAAAAGAAATGGCTCTGTCTTTGGAATTGCACCAAATCAAGAAATAAACTAACATATGAAAGGATAGAGAAGCTTGTTTCATTCTGGGCATGTTTTCAATTTTCAGAAGTTTGTGAAGATGATCAAAATGAAACTTCAGAAGTAATAGTTACTAAGAAAATGATATTTAGATGAAGTTGTAGTCCATGAAAATTTGTATTCAGTGATTATGGTGTGTGTGTGTGTGTGTGTGTGTGTGTGTGTGTGTTCCCCTTCCCTCAGTTCCTTTTCTGAAAACATTGTCTACCAGACAGTCAGTGTGGATAAGATTAACTCCAGAAAACAGTCTTTCTTTGTTTGCTGAAAAATTGATGATATCCTCTCAAATTCTTGCTATATTTTGGGAACCCAGAGTCCTGAAGTTTTCCAACTGGCTGTTGTATTTGTAACACAAATTTTGAACATTTTTTTAAAGTAGACTTCATTAATAACTTGAAATTATAGTTTGAGACTATCAAGCAGAGTAGTTTTATGAGTAAACCTTGTTTATGAGACACTTTGAGTTCTGGAACTAACAGTGACTTTGTAGACTTTTAAATGTTAAATTAGGTAAGTACTGAATATTTCATTTTCCCCTAGATTAGTGATTGAGTTCAAAGGGCCTAAATCAGATGGCATACTGGCTTTACCATTTAAACTAGCTGTGTAACCTTGGCGCATGTTATTTTCTTTAAACCTTAGTTTTCTCATTTGCAAATGGAATGATAACAGTACTTACTGTTCTCTATGTAAGTACACTGTTGTATGGACTAAATAAAACAATCTCTGTAAAAAACAATGGCCCCAGAATTATCTGAGTTATCCAGATTTTTTGGAATAAAAAGTCTTAACAGTCTTGCCCCCAGCTTACTTTTCAGCTCTTACCTAGCCTTTCCCATCACCCCAGTTCTACTGTTACTTATTCAGGAGTACTTGGAGTTCATGGATCAAACTGGGATCTCAGTTACTCCTATGATTAAAATTTTGCCTGTGAATTTCCAGGTGCATTATTTTGGAAAAGATGACCTTAATTTTCATTGGATTCTTCAAGATCCAAGACACATGTTAGGTTTTCAGTAAATATTTCCCAAGTGACTGATCTACAAAAGGATGGAATTACTCCTTTAACAAAAACTCAGCTCATTAAGCATTTTTATGTCTTTCCCTTTCATTGTGCTGTTCTATCCTTTTCTCTCATTTTCTGCATGACAAGTTTTCCTTCTCTAGGGCCCAGTGCAAATGTTACCTTGTCTGTGAAGCTTTCTTTGATTTTACTAGATAGATTTCCTCTTAGTTGTTTGTGTTCTTTTGACACTTTGCACATACCTGTGGTTTTAACTCCTTTCCTTGCTGTCACCATCTTAGTTCAGGCTTCATAATGTCCTTTTGCAGCAACTCTTCGCTAATCTTTCTTGCCTTCTTACTGGCCTTATCAGCAATGCATTTTGATGTTCCTTTTAAATTATAAACATAATCTTGTTAGTCATTTTATTCCCTAAAATTCTTCAATGGTTTTTTCCCCAAAGGCAAGATAAAATTCACACTTATCAGCCTGGCATGCAAAGTCTTTTAGGATCTGGACTTGCTCCACCCCTTACACCCAACTTTTTTTTTTTTTGTCTACCTTCATCCCAGTGTTCATCTCTCAGTCCACTTGATTAACCCCAGGGTCACCCCTTCCTCATCTGCTTATTTATCCTTTAAGACCTAACTCAAATAATAAGTTTTTTAGAGCATTTTCTGATTTCAGCAGACAGAATGAGGTGATTCTTTCACTTAGAATATGTACTCCAGTAGCATCTTGTACATCGGCATGGTACCTCAATGTTTTTGTCCATGTTCATCTCTTCTGTTGACTAGTAAGCCAACGAGTCTTTGTTGTATACCTGGTACCTAGCAATTAATACAATGCCTGGCCCACAAAACTAATCTGTTGAATGAATTATATTGTAGGAACTTCCTAATATACTCAAGAGATGAGTACTTCAAAAAAAACACCTAATGTAAAATCTAGTATGTTAAAAGGCAGTTTTACCATAAGAAATTCCTGTAAAGGAACAGGATAGGAGATTTTGGTCCTTTCTTAGAGACAATACTTGTCAACTTAGCTTACATTAATATAATAAATATAATAAAATACACATTAACATGTGTGGGTTGAGGACTAGTGTTGATGAAGGGAGAAAATAGGAGGCATTATATAGTATTGAGGAAGAGTTACCAGTCTAATAGGACAACAGTTTGGAGTTGTTGAGATAGGGAGGATCAGTCTTCCTAACTCTTTGAGGTTGGTGGCCGTGAAGACTCTTGAGCATTACCTCTTTCATTTATTTTTACCTTTTTCAATTATTTATTTTAAAGGGCTTTTATTTAATGCATTAGCTTTTCTTCTTGTGCTGCCTTCTCCTGGGAGATGTCTAAATAGGAACTAAATGACAGTTATAACAGCAAAAGCTAGCTTTTCAGTGTGTGTAACCAAAACATATTATTATAAATGTGACCTGTGAAGCAGTGAGAACTTTGGATGCTGTTATTTACTGTGGTACCACCCAGTTTCTTGTACTGTGGTCCCTAGTGACTTCTGTGTCTACCTGTGGATCATGCTCTTCTGAACAATGTTAGTTAAAAAGTCTAGATAGAACACACCGCTTATTTCAAGACTGCAAAGGCATTGGCAAACTAAAATGTGCTTTGTTTTCATTCAGTTGTAGACATCTGTCATCTCTCCCAGAGGTCTTCTTTGACTATCTTATCTAAAACAGCACTTCCCCATCTTCTTTACACTGCTTTATATTTCTTTTAATCACTGACTCTGTCTGATATGTGTATTTGTCTGTATCCCCACCTGGAATGTAAGCATCATGAGGGTGTTTGTTTTGTCTACCCAGTGCCTAGATAGTCCCTGGCACTTAATGGCTATTCAGTCAGTATTTATTGATCTTTTATCTCCTTCCTTCCATAAATCCCTGACTAGACTTCTTAAGAGTAACAAGCAAGACTTAGCTTATCTTTATCAAGAAATAGGAACTTTTCTTGTCAGCAGGTTTATGCTGCTTCCTAGTAGGGATCAGGTTTTATTGTTCTTTGTATCTTAATTAACTAAGAGTAGAACCTCATTTTAATTTTATTTATATTTTCTAAGAACTTCCCCTGGTTGCTTATATTCCACAAATATTTAAAGTAATGAATTTTTCAGCAAGCTTTCTTAGCCAGATTGAAGCATTTATTTTGGATATGATTGACACCATACTTTACAACCCAAACATAGATTGCAAGATGGTATAAAAAATAGATTCCTAAAACTTTCATTGCTGACATAAGCCAACATAGAAACCATATGAAAAAATAGAGGGATATTTAATTTATTGAGCATCTTTTGTGTGCCAGGCACTTGGGTAGGTGGTGGTATTTTACTTTTATGGTAGAAAACAGACCCAGGGAAATTACGAAACTTTCCCAGGATCACACAGCTGTGGCGAAGTCTTTGACTCCAGAGCCCATGCTGTTTTTCTTATATCAGCATTTCCTAAATTATGTTTTGTTCCATGAAATATATGTATGCATAAGCACTTCTTGAAATAAGGATTATTTGTTCATATAAGTTGGGAAAATGTTGGGATAAACGTTTTTTGTTGTTGTTGTGTTTTGTTTTGTTTTTGCGGTACGTGGGCCTCTCACTGTTGTGGCCTCTCCCGTTGTGGAGCACAGGCTCCGGACGCGCAGGCCCAGCGGCCATGGCTCACGGGCCCAGCCGCTCCGCAGCATGTGGGATCTTCCCGGACCAGGACACGAGCCCGTGTCCCGTGCATCGGCAGGCGGACTCTCAACCATTGCGCCACCAGGGAAGCCCAATGTTGTTGTTTTTTAATTAATTAATTTATTTTTGGCTGCTTTGGATCCTTGTTGCTGCACACGGTCCCCCTCTAGCTGCAGTGTCTTTGCCGCAGTGCGTGGGCCTCTCAGTGCAGTGGCTTCTCCCGTTACGGAGCACGGGCTCCAGGCAAGTGGGCTCATAGTCGTGGCTCGCGGGCTCTAGAGCGCAGGCTCAGTCAGTAGTTGTGGTGCACGGGCCCAGCTGCTCCGCGGCATGTGGGATCTTCCGGGACCAGGAACCGAACCCGTGTCCCCTGCATTAGCAGGCGGACTCTCAACCACTGCGCCACCAGAGCAGTCCCTAAACATTTTTTTAATATGACACATTGTGACTCTTCTAGAGAGACATTTAAATATTGTACAACATTTGCCAAAATTAAGGTGTCTGAAACATTTAACATTTGGGAGATTGGGATTGACACATATACACTATTTATACTATGTATAAAATAGATAACTAATGAGAACATACTGTATAGCCCAGGGAACTCTACTTAATGTACTGTGGTGATCTAAATGGGAAGGAAATCCAAAAAAGAAGGGATATGTGTATATGTATAGCTGATTCATTTTGCTGTACAGTGGAAACTAACACAACATTGTAAAGCAACTATACTCCAATAAAAATTAATTAAAAAAAATAAATGAAACATTTTGCCATGTTCTAAACCTTATGTCAGCCCCCAAATCACATGCTTTACTTTCATTATAGTAAAGCAAATTAGTGTGGTGAAGAGTTGATTGCTTTATGTTTCTGCACACCACCAAGTTTTGATTTCCTGTTGTTAGCCTAAACATGACTGTGAGCTTTTTTTTTTCCTTTTTGACTGCATTGGGTCTTTGTTGCTGCGCTTGGACTTTCTCTAGTTGCGGCGAGCAGAGGCTACTCTTTGTTGCAGTGTGCGAGCTTCTCATTGCGGTGGCTTCTCTTGTTGTGGAGCACAGGCTCTAGGCGCGGGGGCTTCAGGAGTTGTGGTGTGTGGGCTCAGTAGTTGTGGCACGCGGGCTCAGTAGTTGCAGCTCATGGGCTCTAGAGTGCAGGCTCAGTAGTTGTGGCGCACGGGCTTAGTTGCCCTGTGGCGTGTGGGATCTTCCTTGACCAGGGATCGAACCCGTGTCTCCTGCATTGGCAGGTGGATTCTTAACCACTCTGCCACCAGGGAAGTCCTGACTGTGAGCTTTTTATAAAAACAATTTCCCTCCAAAGTTTTCGCAGGTGTTAGATTATACTTATTGTCCCAAATGAAAAATATTTTAATGTATTATAAGTTTTTGGAAGTTGAGAATGAATTACATTTCAGACATATTTTGAGTTCAAGTTTATTTATTCATCTAGGTTTACCTATATTTCTGCACATAGCAAGCTTGGGAACTACTGATGTATTTGTCTTTTCTCCTCACTTTTGTGCTGCGCCTGATTTCGCTAATGTGTTTTTTAGAGGACTTTTCTTATTCTTTTTGGGGGGATCTAGTAGCTTATTGTGCTGACATTTGATCTCATTGTATTTTTACTCCCAAAGAAATAATCTGAGTGTGTCACATTAGCCAGCATAGTAATGCCTTCTAATATGGACACTTATAAGAATTATTACCAGATAGGATAGAATGAATGACTTAGCTTGGGAATTGTATTTTTATGATATATGGTTGTGTAAAACAGGCATATTTTAATTTGGGATTTCATTTTCTTTTTTCCATATGTATGTTTAAAATATATAAGGTATCCTGGGCTTCCCTGGTGGCACAGTGGTTGAGAGTCCGCCTGCCAATGCAGGGGACACGGGTTCG
>NW_020172597.1:4170946-4222362 GCF_003031525.2 Neophocaena asiaeorientalis asiaeorientalis
TATATATATATAAAAGGTATCTTAAAGAAATAAAACTAATTATATATAGTTTTTGTTTTTTGTGACTCCAAACTGATACATGCACATTCTAGAAGCTTAAGACAAGATGTATAAATGCATAAAGTAAAAAGTGAAAGTACCATGTAGCCTCACTGTTAATAACTTGATGTATTATTCTGATTTTTGGAAAAGCACATATAGTATATGTGTCTATATAAATATTAAAAATTTTAGTTGCCCAAGCAACTCATGAACACATTCTAATTGTAAAAACTTAGAATAACGTAAAAGAAGAGAAAGTTAAGATGAAAACTACCATATACTCCCTATACTTCAGTACTACGTTTTCTTAGGTTAACAGTTTGGGAATGTATACTTACAGAATTTTTCCATATGATATGTATTATTTTTAGAAAAATAGTGTCAAGTTTATATACTAAAACTTGCTTATTTCATTTAATATATTGTAGATACCTTTTCATATGGAACACACATATTAACTACTTTAAAAAAACTGCATAGTATTCCATTGAAAACTGCATTGATTTTATTTTTATTTTTTAATTAGTTAATTTATTTTTGGCTGCGTTGGGTCTTTATTGCTGTGCATGGGTCTTTCTCTAGTTGCGGTGAGCGGGGGCTACTCTTCATCGCTGTGCGTGGGCTTCTCATTGCGGTGGCTTCTCTTGTTGTGGAGCGTGGGCTCTAGGTTCATGGGCTTCAGTAGTTGTGGCTCACGGGCTCTAGAGCTCAGGCTCAGTAGTTGTGGCTCACGGGCTTAGTTTCTCCACGGCATGTGGGATCTTCCTGGATCAGGGCTTGAACCCATGTCCCCTGCATTGGCAGGCGGATTCTTAACCACTGTGCCACCAGGGAAGTCCAAAACTGCATTGATTTTAAATTATGCAAGTAGCAAAACCTTCAACACTCTTTTTTTTTTTTTCTAATTTATATTTATTTATTTATTTGGCTGCGTTGGGTCTTCGCTGCTGCGTGCAGGCTTTCTCTAGTTGCAGTGAGCAGGGCCTGCTCTTCATTGCAGTGCGCAGGCTTCTCATTGTTGTGGCTTCTCTTGCTGTGGAGCATAGGCTCTAGGTGTGCAGGCTTCAGTAGTTGTGGCTCATGGGCTGTAGCGCGCAGGCTCAGTAGTTGTGGCACATGTGCTTAGTTGTTCCGCGGCATGTGGGATCTTCCCGGACCAGGGCTCGAACCTATGTCCTGTGTACTGGCAGGCGGACTCTTAACCACTGTGCCATCAGGGAAGTCCCAAAACCTTCAACACTCTTAATTTAAAAATTTTTTAAACTGTAAAAGCTATGCTCAAGGCAGAATATATGAAGCTACAGAAAGGTTTTAGGAAAAAGTAGAAGCCCTTTCTTGCCTTCAGTTCCTCCAGTCACTCCCCACAGCAGTTAACGGTGTCTTATGTGTTCTTAAAAATTAAAATGCACACTCTTCTGCAATTTACATTTTAATTAATTAATTTTTGAAAAGAGTTATTATTTTTTTAATTTATTTTTGGCTGCATCGAGTCATAGTTGTAGCACTTGGGATCTTCCTTGAGGCATGCGGGATCTTTTGTTGCGGCACATGGGCTCTTCGTTGTAGTGCACAAGCTTCTCTCTAGTTGTGGTGTGCGGGTTTTCTTTTCTCTGGTTGTGGCGCACAGTCTCCAGGGCGCATGGGCTCTGTAGTTTGCAGCACACAGGCTCTAGTTGAGGCACACGAGCTCGGTAGTTGTGGCGCACGGGCTTAGTTGCCCCGCGGCATGTGGGATCTTAGCTCCCTGACTAGGGATAGAACTCGCATCCCCTGCATTGATTGTAAGGCGGATTCTTTATCACTGGACCATTAGGGAAGTCCCTACATTTTGATTTAATATACTGAGGACAACTTTCTGTATCTGTACGTGTTGAACATTACCATAATTAAATAATTTGTATTCTTTTTTGTTGTTACCGCAAATAATGTTGACCTGAACAACCTTAAACATTAAGCATTAGTTATTTATATCCATAGCATAAATTCCTGGCATTGACATTACAGTACTGGACTAAAGAGAATGTTTTTTTAAAATTTTGATACATACTGGCCTACGAGAAGTTGAGTATGTACTTCCACCAGTAGTGTTATGGAGTCCCTGTTTCACTATATCCTTGCCAACCCTGGTATTACTAAACTTTTTAATATTTGCCCATCTGATAGTGGCAGATAATTGCTATCACACTATTAATTTGTATTTTAACAGCATTAAAAAATTTATATATTCATTTATTTTGGCTGCGCCGGGTCTTAGTTGTGGCACACGGGATCTTCGTTGTGGCATGCAGGATCTTTAGTTGTGGCATGTTGGCTTCGTAGTTGCGGCATGCATGCGGGATCTAGTTCCCCAACCAGGAATTGAACCTGGACCCCTGCATTGGGAGCACGGAGTCTTACCCATTGGACCACCAGGGAAGTCCTTGTTATTTTTTCATGTGTATTAGATATTTACTTTTTTTTTCCTGTGAGGTTTGTCTTTACCTTTTTTTAAAAAACATACTTCTGTTTTAAAATGTTATTATTTAAAAGTCATTAAAATTTGGTTGTGTCTAATCATCGAGTGTGACCTTGTAATCTTAAGATTCCATGCTGCTTTGAGGTTCTCAAGAAGCAGAACATACTACAGAGAGTTAGTTGCAGCCTAACCTGAGGCCATCAGAATGTATCATACAATTTAGTGATTGTTGTTGTGAGAGATTTGTCAGTGTACTTATTTCCAACAAACATTTATCGATCATTACTACTTTGGGGAGATTTGGGAATCTTTGGGAAGACTGAGTCATAGCTGAATAAATGGAAAGACCCTAGTGCATTACATTAGCTAACTTTTTCTTATGTTGTTATCTTTATATGTTTTCAGATAAAGTGTCACTGAATGGCTGTATTACCTTGCACCAAATCAGTTTGTTATGGGGCCTCAAATTGCTGCTTAAATGAGATGACCTTTTAGGTGTGATTCTCCTCTAAAACTACATAAGTCTATTGGGAAACATTTGCTAAGGATTATTTTCTAAGTCATCTCCAAACATTTGCCTTGTGTATCCTTATTGAAATAAATAAATTTTAAATGTTCTATTTATGCAGTACCAATATATAAATTACAAGCAAACACAGAAGTATAAAAGGGATGAGACTTTTAAAACTAATTTAAATAAAAGTTTCAATATTATATTTCTGCCCCTTGATGGGTTATCATTTACACCTTTAGGGTACATGCCCATCCCAGTGGAAACGACTCTACTAATTGGAGCTGAAATTATTTGTTTACATTAGTTGTTATGCTCACTATCCTTATTTGACTCTTTCCTTCATAATGAAAGCTTGATTTTGGTAAATGAAAATGTTAAACCTAGAGCAAATTATCCAATGAAGTTCTAACAGTAAATGTGGGTAAAACATCATGTTTCGTCAATATTATGTTTTATTGTCTTATGAAATGGAGAACATATACAATAGAAAGTACATTTTAAGTTTGAAGTTAAGAGGTTTTGGTTTAAATCCTCATTCCAACACTTTTGTGATCTTACACCTTGCCGTGAGTCTATATTCTTGTCTATAAAATTGGGGGTTAATAGACAGCCACCCCGTAGGTGGTTGTGAGGATCAAATGGGACAATATTACAGTACCCTTAGCATAGTTTTTGGTAGTAGCAGATAGGTACCCAGCGTGTCTGTTTCTTTATTTCGTTTCTATACTGAATGTTGTTTTTGGTTTTTTTTGGTTTTTTTTTTTCCGGTACACAGGCCTCTCACTGCTGTGGCCTCTCCCTCTGCGGACGCACAGGCCCAGCGGCCGTGGCTCACCGGCCCAGCCGCTCCGCGGCATGTGGGATCTTCCCGGACCGGGGCACGAACCTGTGTCCCCTGCATCGGCAGGCAGACTCTCAAAGAAGTATTTCATGTAGCGTGGTTTTTCTCCATTTTCCTGTCAATGTAGAGCTCACTGAAAGAAAAAAGTTACCTAAATGCTTTCAGAGCATTTGCTAACATAGTTTTAGATTCAGAGAGCCTATGATGAGTTTTGTAGACTGGAAGTGTAATTTACAGTAACTTTCTATTACATTGAAGCAATATGGATGCCTTTTGGGGTTTATAGTAGGTATAATGCGTTTGACGTGTTGCAACTAATAGATCATTCTATATGAAATATTTTTTATTCATTTGGCTGTTGGCTTTAACTTGGTTTATTGTTTGGCATTTAAATTATGTGTTTCATTTTATTGAAATGTGCATATATCAAAAGTGATTTGAGTTTGTAACATGGATTTGAGTTCTTGGGAAAAAGTTGGCCATGTTTTCATAAAATTGTAGAATCTTATGTTTGGGGGAAGAACTTTGGAGGTTTTCTGCCCCATTCCCTTTCCAGCTTAAAACTTGTAAGTTAGAAACTCCCTCTCAGTCAAGGATGTTAGCTGAGGATCAGAATAATTATATCAATATTGTGTGATATTATATAACAGCTGTAATATCAATAAAGTTCTGAACTTTGACATATCTATTTACTATCAAGCAAAATTGATTATCATTGTAATCTGATGTGAGCACCTTTCTAAAAAATAATGTGATCTTAAGCATTTTCTTTTTAAAATTCCCACAAGTGCAGTTTGGTCAATATTATGCTGCTCTCCTCCTTTACAGGGTTTGAAGGAAGCAGTGAGAATTTGGGAGTTCAATCTACTTAGTTGAATTTGTTTTAGTATACAGGCATATTTCATGCTAATCAAAGATATGTATCAGAAAAATTGTCTTAATCGAACTTCAAAAATAAGTTAGCATATCGTTTAATAATTGGGCAAAGAATCAAAAGCAAATAATTACAAAATACCTGTTATGTGCTACTTGGGGTTCTGGTCTGCAGTGAGCTTATTGTCTAGTGGAGAAGATAAATATTAAGCAGTTTTTCCTGTTACATATGCTTATTGGTACAAAAGTGCAGTAGTCAGTGTTTGACGGTTATATGTATTTATCTACCTTCCAACTAGTTTGTCCTTAGGTAACACGAACATAAGCAAAACAATTCCCTTGCTTAACTATTACATAATAATTTTTAGGTCTAACATAAATGGTTTTGAGTAAGCAACGTTATTGCTCTTTCCAATTGGTATAGATTATAAAGAAATGATTTTCCGTGCCACTTTTCTATAATCGGCTTCATTAGTGTTTGTTGCCAAACTGAAAATTTGAAGCAAGTGTACGGTTAAGAAGGGAAGACCCTACTAGTTTAAGGGAGAGCAGGAATGCCAGGAATCCATCTTGGACTAGATGAGGGCTTTTATAAGATATTTTAGATTTGGAAATGCCAAAAAATAAGTACCCTTTGAACACCCCAGAGCCATAAAACATTTGAGCACAGGAGATTATTACAAAGAATTAGAAAGCTTTTGTTTATGTATATAAGGCATATGTACCAAATTGTATTTATTGGGGTTATTTGGCGATAGAGAGTAGGGGTAGAATTAGATGGCACTGGTGTGATCTTTCACTTCTTTGTTGCATAGAAAATTTTAAAGTGGTGGAATTATGAGTGGATTTTCCCTTTTTGGTGTATTTCAGTATGTTTCAAATAAAATTTAAACAGGCAAAAAGGTAGTACTATATGTCTTGGTATGAAAGGGTATCCAAGATCTGTTGTTTTAGAAACAGACAACTATATAGTATCCCATTTTATAAAGCAATGATGTATAGAAAAAGTTTTGAAAGACAGTTAAAGTGTTATCATTTGTTGCATTTCAGTGAAGAATAAGTGGGACATTCACTTTATGTTTCTTGTGTTTTTGTACGGTTTATACTTATATATTACCCTTTTAAATTAATTTTCATTTTATCAACTATTGTTTCAGTACTTGTCTTTGCTTCTTTCCTTTGTTAGATACTGTTTCCTAGCCCTCCTGTCTTTGTCTTGTTTTACTCCCCTATTTGGGGTGTGAGGAGTTACCCTCCAGTAGCTTCCTGAGGAGGTTTCCCCTCTCTTTTGTGTTAGTTAGGCTGGGTGTAGGAATCTAGGTTGAAAATCAGTTTTGCTCAGAACTTTGAATGGTATGTTACTTTTCAAAAAATCAAACATTTCCAACATACAGGTAGTAAAGTGCATACTAAAATGAACACAGCCTAAGAAATAAAATAATTGAAGCTACCTATGTACCCTGTTACAGACATCATCTCCCTCCCACCATCATCCTGATTTTGCTATTTAATCTCTCCTCCATCTCTTTACTTTGTATTTTTTAATATAATGTGTAATATTATTTCTTATATTTTCCAGCTTTGCTTAAATGATGTACTGTATGTATTCTGAAGCTTTTTGAATTCAACATAATGTTTCTAAGGTGTATCTAGTATGTATGTATACTTTTTGGTATGTATAGTCTTGATACTTTCATTTTTTCACTGGTGTGTAGTATTTCATTATGTAAATATATCACAGTTCATTTGTCCATTCTTTTACTGATGGATTTAGAGGCATTTACATTAACTGCTGGGGTAGATATCTTTTCCTTATATGTTTATACATGGGTGCAAGAATTTCTTTTAGGGTATATGCTTACAGTGGAATTGCTAGGTTCATATATAAGCCTATCTTCAACTATAATAAATACTGCCAAGTTACTCTCCAAAGTATTTGTAGCAGTTTATGCAGTTACCAGTGTATGAAAGTTACCATTGCCCTTCATTCTTGCCAATACTTTGTATAGTCAACAGTTTAATTGTAGCCGTTCTGATGGATAGACTGTGGTATCTCATTGTGGTTTTAATTTTTTTTTCTGTTTACTTGTGAGGAGTTGCTTATCTTTTTGGTTATATTTATTGCTATTCAGATTTCCTCTTTTCTGAATTACTTTTTCCTATTTTTTGCTCATTTTTAATTTGGATTTTCTTAACAGTTTTTATGAAATTATATTCTAGATATGAATTTTTTGTTGGTCATTACTTTGGAATTATCTTTTCTTCTGTTTATCTTTTCACTTTTTATATCATTTTTAAGGTAATTTTTAAACTTTTTTTAAACATTTCATTTATTTATTTTTGGCTGCATTGGTCTTAATTGCTGCACGCGGGCTTTCTCTAGTTTGGCGAGTGGGGGCTATTCATTGCAATGCAGTGACTTCCCTTGTGGAGCATGGGCTCTAGGCATGTGGGCTTCAGTAGTTGTAGCACGCAGGCTCAGGAGTTGTGACTCGTGGGCTTAGTTGCTCCCGGCGTGTGGGATCTTCCCAGACCAGGGCTTGAACCCATGTCCCCTGCATTGGCAGGAGGATTCTTAACCACTGTGCCACCAGGGAAGTCCCTTATATTATTTTTATGCACAGAATTTTTACACTTTATTGCAGTAAAAATAGTAAATCTGACAATTGAAATGTAAAATTTATTTAAATTCCTTTTATGATTTTGTGGAGCATTGTGTTTTTTTAAAAAAAGCTTTATTGAGGTATAATTGACATACAGTAGACTGCTCATATTTAAAATGAACAATTTGATAAGCTTTGGCATATCTGTATACCCGTGAAACCACAATCAAGATAACAAATATATCCGTCACTCCTAGAACTTTCTTTCTACTCCCATTGTATTTCCTCTTTCTTACTTTCCTCCCGTACATAACCATAACATCCTCACTCAGCTATGCTGCTGTCTCTATATATAGATTATATTGCATTTTTAGAATTTTACATAAATAAACCTGTAAGTCTCTTTTTGGTTTCTTGCAGTATAATTATTTTGAAATTCTTTTATGTTGTTGTATATATTAATAATTAATTCCTTTCATTGCTGAGTATTCATTCTATGGCTTTATCATGATTTGTTTATTCAGCTGTTGGTATATTTGGCTTGTTTCCAGTTTTTAGCTAATACAGACAAAGCTGCTATGAACATTCATGTGTAAGTCTTTGTGTGAACAAACGCCTTCTCTTTCTCTTGGGTAAATAACTGGAATGGCTGGGTCACATGTCAGGTTTTTGAGAGTAGTTGTATCATTTTACATTCCTACCAACAATGTATGAGAGTTCTAGTTTTCCACCTCCTGATCAGCACTTGGTGTGGCCAGTCTTTTTAGCTTTAGCCATTTTAAAATTAGTGGCAGCTCATTGTGGTTCTCATTTGCCTTTCCCTAATGACTTATGTTGAGTATCTTTTCATGTGCTTAGTTACCAACCATGTATCTTCTTTGGGAATGTATCTTTTCAACTCTTGCTCATTTGAAAGAATTGGATTGTCTCTTTTCTTACTGTTGAGTTTTGAGGGGTGTATATGTGTGTGTTTCTGGACCCAAGTCCTTTATGCAATATATTTTTCTTTTTTTTCCTTCTTTAAATGTTATGACTTAGGTGGCAAAAGGTAGACAGATTGGGGATGGTGATTTGTATCACTTTTAAGTTACACACATTCTGCCTCTGGTTCACTTGGGATCTCTGGAGGGAACACTCTTGGCTGTGACACAGATTCCATTGTGTTGATGTGGGCATGGAGAAAGCCTGAGGTGCTCTCTACCAGCTTAGAAGGAGCAGATCATGACAAGGATGAACTGAGGCAGAACAACATGGTGGCAGACACACATTGTGGACAGAACTGTTCTAAACTCATGAGAGACACTATCAAGAACTTCAGGGAAAAACTGGGTGAGACATTAACAGGAACGAAATGTCCCGCATTACTAGATGGGCATAAGAGCAGCCAAGCCATGGCTTGCTTGTTGGCATGTATTCTCCTAGGCTGTGGTTTGTCTTTTTATTCTCTTAACAGTGTCTTTTGAAGGACACAAGTTCTTAATTTTGATAAAGGTCAGTTTATTAACTTGTTCTTTTATTTATTTTTATTAATTTTATTTATTTCTGGCTGTGTTGGGTCTTCGTTGCTGTGCGCGGGCTTTCTCTAGTTGTGGTGAGCAGGGGCTACTCTTTGTTGCGGTGCACAGGCTTCTCATTGAGGTGGCTTCCCTTGTAGCAGAGCACGGGCTCTAGGGCGTGCGGGCTTCAGTAGTTGTGGCTCGCGGGCCCTAGAGCACAGGCTCAGTAATTGTGGCGCACGGACTTAGTTGCTCTGCGGCATGTGGGATCTTCCCGTACCAGGGCTCGAACCCGTGTCTCCTGCATTGGCAGGCCTATTCTTAAGCACTGAGCTACCAGGGAAGCCCAACTTGTTCTTTTATTGATTGTATTTTTCATGTTATGTCTGAGAAATCTGCCTAACCCAAGAGCACAAAGGCTTTCTATGTTCTCTTCTATAAATGTTACTGTTTTAGGTTTTACATTTAGATCTATGATCCATTTGGAGTTAATTTTTGTGTATTGTGTGAGTGATGGATGGAAGTCCTTTTTCTAAAAATATGAACATCTCAATGTTCCAGAATCATTTGTTGAAAAGACTGCTTTCCCATTGAATTGAGAAATTGCCTTTGCGCTTTGCTGAAAATCAATTAGCCATATGTATGTAGGTCTGTTTCTGGACTTTATTCTGTTCTGTTGATCTATTTGTATACCCTGATGCCATTACCACACTCTTGTGTTGCTTTTTTCAAACAGAAAATACAATGTTATGAAAGCTATATTACACATAGAGACAGGAAGTAGAATGGTGATTGCCAGGGGCTGGAGGGAAGGGGAAATGGGGAGTTATTGTTTAATGGGTCAGTTTCAGTTTTGCAAGATGAAACAAGTTCTGTGGATGGATGTTGGTGATGGTAGCACGGCAGTGTAAATATACTTAATGTCACAGAACTGTACACTTAAAAAAATGGTTAAGGTAGTAAGTTTTGTTACGTGTATTTTGCCACAGTTTTTTAAGCTGTATTGTGCAATGTCTGGTGCAAAATGAGTACTCAGTCATTTCAGTTAAGTGATTTTTAAAAATCAAGACCCAGAGAGGTTAGCTGGCAAATGATGGGGGTAGAGGTTTGAATCCACAGCCGAAAGGCATGTTATTTCACTCTATTACACAACTGCCTCAGAATTGTGATCCTCTTCTCCAGTGTGATAAAGCTTGGATTTAAAAATCTCAAGATTTAAAAGGTATTCTAGATCAGTCTCTTTAGTACTAGTGACTTACTGAAACAGAAATGTGGGGTATTTGAATTTATCCTTCTCTTTCCCCAGTCTTCCTAATCATGCTTATGCACTTCTGTTTCTTGAAAATTGCTCTTCTTAAATCTTAAGACATA
Organism: Neophocaena asiaeorientalis asiaeorientalis; assembly: GCF_003031525.2. Classification (NCBI taxonomy): domain Eukaryota; kingdom Metazoa; phylum Chordata; class Mammalia; order Artiodactyla; family Phocoenidae; genus Neophocaena; species Neophocaena asiaeorientalis. Next base: position 4,181,142 of record NW_020172597.1, read on the forward strand.
AAGTTTACTTTTTTGGGTATTTTTTTATATTGTAGTAAAGTATGCATAATATAAAATTTTTCACTTTAGCTATTTTTAAGCATCAGTTCACAGTGGCATTAAGTATGTTATGTTGTTATGCAACTATCACCACCATTCATCTTCAGAACATTTTCATCTTCCCACACTGAACCTCTGAACTCACCAGACATTAATCCCCCATTCGTCCCTCTCCCCTGCCTCTGGTAACCACCATTCTGCTTTCTGCCTCTATGAATTTGACTATGGTGCATTTTTATAAGTGGAAACCTATGTCTCTTCGTGACTTGCTTATTTCACTTAGCGTAATAGCTTTAAGATTCATCGAGATTGTAGCATGTGTCAAATTTCCTTTCTTTTTAAGGCTGAATAATATGCCACTGTTTATATACCACAATTTGTTCATCCACCCCTTGATGGATTCTTGGATTGCATCCACCTATTGTAAGTAATGCTGCTATGAACATGGGAACAAATAGCTCTTCAGGTCACTGCTTTCAGTTCTTTTGGGTGTATATCCAGAAGTGAAATTACTAGATCATATGGTAATTCTGTTTAATTTTTGGAGAAACCATCATACGTTTTGCACAGTGGCTGAACCATTTTACATTCCCACCAACAATGCACAGGGGTTCCAAATTCTCCACATTTTTGCGAACAATTGATATTTTCTGTTTGTTTTTGATAATAACTATCCTAATGAGTGTGAAATGGTATCTCACTGTGATTTTGATTTGCATTTCCTACTTACTGATGTTGAACATTTTTTCATGTGCTTATTGGCCATTTGTGTATCTTCTTTGGAGAAATGTCTAAGTCCTTTGCCCATTATTAATTGGGTTTTGTTGTTGTTGAGTTTTAAAGCTTTATATATTTTGGATATTAATCCATTAACAGATGACTTGCAGATATTTTCACCTGTTTTGCAGGTTTTCTTTTTACCACATGGATAGTATCCAAATTTCGGGGTACAAAAGTTTTTAATTTTGATACAGCTCAGTTTATCTGCTTATACTTTTGTTACGTGTGCTCTCAGTATCATGACTAAGAAATCATTTCCAAGTCCAATATCATGAAGCTTTTTCACTGTTTCCTTCCAAGCGTTTTATGATTTTTAGCTCTTAGATCTATTTTTTCCTTTTTTCTTTTCTTTTTTTAATTGAAGTGTAGTTGATTTACAATATTGTGTTAGCTTCAGGTGTACAGCAAAATTATTGTTATACATATATTTTTCAGATTATTTTCCATTATAGGTTATTACAAGATATTGCATATAGTTTCCTGTGATATACAGTAAATCCTTGCTGCTTATCTGGTTTTTTTTTGTTTTTTAATTTATTTATTTTTGGCTGCATTGGGTCTTCGTTGCGGTGCGCAGGCTTCTTATTGCGGTGGCTTCTCTTGTTGTGGAGCCCGGGCTCTAAGTGCATGGGCTTCAGTAGTTGTGGCTCGCAGGGTCTAGAGTGCAGGCTTAGTAGTTGTGGCGCACAGGCTTACTCGCCTCGCGGCATGTGGGATCTTCCTGGACCAGGGCTCGAACCAGTGTCCTCTGCATTGGCAGGCGGATTCTTAACCACTGTGCCACCAGGGAAGCCCTGCTTATCTGTTTTATATGTAGCAGTTTGTATCTGTTAATCCCATAGTACTCCTAATTTATCCCCCGCTTCCCCTTTGGTAACCATAAGTTTGTTTTCTGTGATTGTTTCGTATATAGATTCATTTTTATTATTTTTTAGATTCCCCATATAAGTGATATCATGTGATATTTGTCTTTCTCTGTCTGACTGACTTCATTTAGTATGATATTCTCTAGGTCCATCCATGTTGCTGCAAATGGCAATATTTCATTTCATTTTATGACTGTAATATTCTATTGTGTGGTGTGTGTGTGTGTGTGTGTGTATGTGTACACACACACACATACCACATCTTTTTTTAAAATTTTTATTTATTTATTTATCTATTTTTGGCTGTGTTGGGTCTTCGTTGCTGCACACGGGCTTTCTCCAGTTGCGGCGAGTGGGGGCTACTCCCTGTTTCAGTGCACGGGCTTCTCATTGCAGTGGCTTCCCCCATTGCGGAGCACAGGCTCTAGGCACATGGGTCTCAGCAGTTGCAACACGTGGGCTCAGTAGTTGTGGCTCACAGGCTCTAGAGCACAGTCTCAGTAGATGTGGCACACGAGCCCAGTCGCTCCGCGGCCTGTGGGATCTTCCCGGGCCAGGGATCAAACCTGTGTCCCCCGCATCGGCAGGCAGACTCTCAATCACTGCGCCACCGGGGAAGCCCTCATACCACATCTTCTTAAGCCAGTTGTCTCTTGGTGGGCGCTTGGGTTGTTTCCATCTTGGGTATTGTGAATAATGCTGCTATGAACATTGGGGTACATGTATCTTTTCAAATCAGAGTTTTTGTCTTTTCAGGATATATGCCCAGAGGTGGAATTGCTGGATGATATGGTAGCTTTATTTTCAGTTTTTAAAGGAATCTTCACGCTTTTTTCCATAGTGGCCGCACCAGTTTACGTTCCCACCAACAGTGTAGTAGGGTTCCTTTTTCTCCACGTTCTGTCCAGCATTTGTTATTTGTAGACTTTTTGATGATAGCCATTCTGACTGATGTGAGGTGATATCTCATTGTGGTTTTGATTTGCATTTCTCTGATAATTAGTGATATTGAGTATCTTTTCATGTGCCTGTTGGTCATCTGTGTGTCTTTTTGGAGAGATGTCTGTTGAGGTCTTCTGCCCATTGTTTGATTGGGTTGTTTGGTTTTTTGATACTGAGTTGTAGGAGTTGTTGGTATATTTTGGATATTAACCCCTTGTCAGTCACATCATTTGCAAATATTTTCTCCTGTTCCATAGGTTGTCTTTTCGTTTTGTTGATGGTTTTGTTTGCTGTGCAAAAGTTTTTAAGTTTCATTAGGTCCCATTTGTTTATTTTTGCTTTTATTTCTTTTGGCTTTGCAGTCTGATCTTAGATCTATTTTGAGCTAATTTATGGTATAAGGTAAGAGTCTAATTCTTTTGCATATGGATATTCAATTTTCCCAACACCGTTTGTTGAAAAGACTGTCCTTTCCCCCACTGAATGGTCTTGGCACCCTGGAAAATCATTTGACCATATATGCGAGGGTTTATTTCTGGACTCCTCTATTTCATTGGTCTGTGTGTCCGTCTTTACTTGAGTACACACTGCTTTGATTACTGTAGCTTTGTAGTAAATTTTGAAATCAGAAAGTATCAGATTTACAACTTCATTCTTCTTTTTCAAGTTTGTTTTGGCAGTTCAAGGTCCCTTGAGATTCTATGTTAATTTTAGGATGGATTTTCTATTTCTACCCCCCCCCCAAAAAAGTCACTGGGATTTTGTTAGGGATTGCATTGAATCTGTGGGTTCCTTTGTATAATATTGACATCTTAACAATATTGTATTTCAATCCATGGACATTTTCATGACATGTCTTGCCATTTATTTGTGTCTTCTTTAATATCTCTCTTCAAGTTTTTTTAATATATAAATTTATTTATTGATTGATTGCTGCTGCACTGGGTCTTCGTGGCTGTGCGCGGGCTTTCTCTAGTTGCTGTGAGCGGGGGCTACTCTTCATTGTGGTGTGCTGGCTTCTTCTTGCAGTGGCTTCTGTTGTTGTGGAGCACACGCTCTAGGCACGCGGGCTTCAGTAGTTGTGGCACTCAGGCTCAGTAGTTGTGGCTCATGGACTCTAGAGCGCAGGCTCAGTAGTTGTGGCGCATGGGCTTAGTTGCTTCGCGGCATGTGGGATCTTCCCGGACCAGGGCTCGAACCCGTGTCCCCTGCATTGGCAGGCGGATTCTTAACCACTGTGCCACCAGGGAAGCCCTCTCATCAAGTTCTAATAGTTTTCAGTGTGAAAGTCTTTCACTTCCTTGGTTTATTCCTGTTTTTTTGATGTGATTGTAAATGGAATAGTTAACGTCCTTTTCAGATTATTTATTGTTAGTGTATAAGACCACAACTGAGGGAATTCCCTGGCAGTCCAGTTGTTAGGACTGTGTGGTTTCACTGCTGTGGGCCCGGGTTTGATCCCTGGTTGTGGAACTAAGATCCTGCAAGCTGTGCAGCATGGCCAAGAACAAAAAACACAACTGGTTTTTGTATGTTGATTTTGTATCCTGCAACTTTGCTGAACTTGTTTATATGAATAGGTTTTTTGGTGTGGAATATTTAATATATGTAAAATCATGTCATCTGCAAACAGTGATACTGTATTTTTCTTTCCAATTTGGATGCCTTTTATTTCTTTTTCTTGCCTAATTGCTCTCACTAGGACTTCCAGTACTGTATTGAATAGAAGTGGTGAATGTGGATATCCTTCTTCCTGACCTTAAAGGAAAAGCTTTTACTCTTTCACCATTGAGTATAATGTTAGGGTTTTTCATTCGTGGTCTATATTATATGGAGGTAATTTTCTTCTACTCCTAGTTTGTTGAGTGTTTTTTTTTTTAATCATGCATGAAAGATTGTTGAATTTTTCAAACACTCTTCATCAGTGGAGGTGATCATGTGAGGTATTTTCCCTTCATGCTCTTAACATGGTGTAGTGCACTAATTGATTTTTATATGCTTTACCATCCTTGCATTCCAGGAATAAATCCCACTTGGTCATAGTGTATAATCCATTTTAATATGCCATTGAATTCAGTTTGCTAGTATTTTGTTGATGATTTTTGTATCAGTGTTCATAAGGCCTATGGATCTGTAGTTTTCTTTACTTGTAGTCTTTGTCTGGCTTTTGTATCAAGGTAATGCTGGCCTCATAGAATGAGTTAGGATGTATTACCTCTTCAGTTTTTTGGGAAGATTAACTGTTGATGCTATTCTCATCCAAGCTCTCTTCCTTACTGTTATTGATAACTGAAATGAAGATACCATATGGGTGCTGTAAAGGAAACATGAAAATTTTTATTCAACCACAGTAGTAATGAAAAGATGATAAATTGAGTAAACAAAAATAATGTATTTCCCTTATCCAGTTGACCCTCAAAAAGTTGTATTTAGGTTGTAATGTACAATAATTGTGACAGTTCCTCAGTCTGTTACTATCTTACATAAATAATAGGAATGTAAATTGGAACAAATTTTCTGGTGCAGAATTTGGCACTATGTAAAGTCTTAAAGAATTATGCATCCTTTGACCCAGCAATTCCATTTATAGAACATTGTCCTAAATATTATATATAATAATGCAGAGTTAGAAACCATCATGCCCAGAAACAGGGACTTGAGTAATAAACTGTGGTACACACATGAACTATAAAAATACTGATGTTGAAGAAAATTTTACAAAACAATGTATAGTTTGAGTCCATTAAAATACTGCTATTTAGGCATTAAAAAGCCCTCAAACTTAATATTACCCTGTTAACAGTGGTCTATTTTTGGGTAGTGATAGTGTAGATTGTTGACATTTTTATTTTTGCTTCTCTATTGATCCATATTTCTTAAACAATAAAGGATATTAATTTTATGAAAAAACAGCAAAAGATATTTTTGAAAATGAAATGAAGTTAGAAAGCATAGTTAAATCCCATGACAGAATTACTATCTAAAAATAATCTTGGTAGGCTGGGATGATGAACTGAATCCAGGATAGATGAATAGGTAGGTAGATAGAGTAATAAGTAAGTCATATTTCTAGATTTTAAAGAAACAACTGTAACCAATGTAGAAAGTGTGAGGTGTAGAAAGAAACAACTGTAACCAATAGCAACATATGTAAAAGATTTAAAAGTTGTAATTTACTCTAGCCACTTTCTGAATGTAAGCAGCCAGCTGTTCTCTTCCCATTCCATCTCACACCCAGCTTAGTCTCTTCTAGGGAAACCTCCCGTGCTTCCTCACCAACGGATGTAAAGTCTTGTCACTGTTTGCCCTATCTGTTCTATTGGTCTTTTCTGACTTTGTTCAAGTTACTGTCTACTTGGAGTCCTGTTCCCCTCACTTTTGAATTTTCAAACTTGACCTGTACCTCAGAAATCCAGCTCAAGTGCTACCCCCTGCTGAAAGCCTGTCTGTCATAGTGCAATCACATTTTACTCAAATTTATGTAATTCTGGGAATTTCATGAGTTGAGAAATTAAAATAAGTAAGATTTCTCGTTTTATGTGCAAAATTTGAAATAATGAAAATCCTCCTCTATTAAAAGTCACATAATTTCCTGTTGCCACAGGACATGCAGCTTTAACAAGTACCAGATATTTTTTTGTCATTTCTTTGTGAACCACCAGCATTCTGAACTGTAGAATATTAATCAGCACTATTGCTGGAAAACTTTCCCCAGAAGCAGTCATTTTAAATGGAAATTAAATGTTGTAAACTCTCAGGAAGAAGGCCAAATGATGACCATGATACTACTTACTGTAAAAGATTAAAGTTAACACCTGGTGGGGAAAGTAGAGTTTTAAAACACACCTAAAATAGTTGTAGAATTGTGCATTCTGAAAAGTCTCGTAGCACAGTAATTAAGTGTGGGCTCTGGAGTCAGATGACACTAGTTCAAATCCTAACATTTAATACCAGGTGTCTTTTGGAAAATAACTTAATCTCTCTGTGCTTTGGTTTCCCCATTTTAAAAATGAGCTGATGCCACAGCAATCAGAGAAGAAAAGGAAATAAAAGGAATCCAAATCTGAAAAGAAGAAGTAAAGCTGTCACTGTTTGCATGCGACATGATACTATACATAGGGGATCCTAAAGATGCTACCAGAAAACTACTAGAGCTAATCAATGAAAGCTGATGATAAATCACCTAGCTCTTCAGGTTGTTGTATTAAATGTTCGTAGCATGTAAAGCTCTTAGGAAGATACCTAGTGCATACTGTGTGCTCAAAAACAATAACTATGGTTATTCCACCGGAAAAATTAGTCTTGAACCATTTGAGTTTTAAATTGGAATGCATCCCTGCATAAAATATGACCATCATGAAGAAAAGAATTCTCCATCCTTGGTAGTTTCAGAGAATAGGATGCTACCAGTCTCTTTGAAACCATGTAGTAAGGAATGTATGAAACCATGTAGTGAGGAATATAGATAGAATTGGGATAGGGAAGAGATTCTTTCGTTCACTGTAAACATAATACTTATTAAAGAAAATTTGGGAAGAATTTCAGAAAATTATAAAAATATAGAAAATTGTTTATAATCCTACTACTACTCCAGTGCTAATAACCGTATTAGCTGAGTTCCTTCTAGTTATTTTCCCTGTGCATTAATTTTTTTGGGTACAAATACGTTATGACTACAACACATACACAGAACTGGAGGATATTTAGCCTAGAGAAGTAAACTGTTGTAGCATTCCAGGTGAGGGATGTTGGGGGCCTGGTCTAGGTCACTGTCTGTAGAAATAAAGCATAAGATCACAGACAAAGGTATTTCTGCAGTTGAATCAGCAAACTTTGGTGTGGTGGTTTCAAGGACAGGTTTTTTTAGCTCTGGCTCCTGAAAAGAAGCAGATGGAACATAGGAGGAAGAACATATTTGCTGGGGAAGATGTTTGTTTTCAACATGTTGAATTTTAGATTTGACTAGGACATCCAGATGGAAATGTCTAACAGGCATTTGAGGTATATAGCAAGGACTTGAGAGATAATCTGCCTTGGATATGAATGAGAGCACCCCAGTAAGAATGTTTAAAATAATCAAAGATGGTACCTGATTGGGCTAATTTATCTGACCTCTCAGTGTATTTAGTTCTTTAAGGGCAGGATAAGAGTCTTCATCTCTAGTACCCAGCACAGTATTGCCACATAGTAAACTTTTGTAGTGTAAATGCATTTACTGAAACAAAGAGAAGAGGCCATTAATTTGGTCTCTGAAGAATGCCAGTGAACTTGAGGGAGTCATAGTTATCATTTATTGCCCCTTTCTTATTCAGTTTTGTTGGTGTCTAAAATTTAAATGTCTAAAGAAAAATAAGAGACTTCCATTTTTCTTTTCTGCTTCTCATGGAATTTTGTTTACATGAGGTACTTAAAATGTCATTTGGATGGCTGTAATTCATTCAGTTTCATCTTGCATTTTTAAAAAAGATGATAATGAAGATTGTTCCAGTGATTCTTCCAATGTCCAGAGTATGCTCATAGTGGACATGTTAAGGACACCTCCTTAATGTGATTAACATATAAGGGGGGAAAACATTTAGGAATATAAAAAATATATAAATCAGTATAGGGAAAAACATAAACATAAATAGTCATGGGGTATTGAATCTTTGAAATTGTGTAACTTGTTGGGAGTCTTAATGGAATGTCCGTGTCAGAAGATACTAGATTGGTGGCAGGAGCTTCTGAGTGGGAAGGTGGACTGTGGAAAGAATAACCTCATCTGTATGCACTATGCCCTTCTCTTTGCATACTTTAGCCAGTAGTTTGTTAATTTGCATGTGTGGTTTCAACTATCATGCTGTGTTGACTTACTCTGAAAGCTGCACGAGGATAGGCCCCCATCTCTTTTCCCCCAGTACCTAGCTCCTTACTAGAGTAGGCTCTCAAAAAATATTTGTCAAATGAATAGAATGATGAGTTTATTCAGTAAAATGGTAAATTTATTCAGTAAACATTTAATGAGACTTGAATGTCCTATGGAGATGGAAGGGGGTAGAAGAGTGTTAGGCCTGTAAAGATTGATAAGATAAATCTGACCTCCGGAGCATAAAATCTGCTACTGAATATAAATTTGTAAAGCCCTCTGGTTTTCAGATTAACCAATGCAGACAGTAAGTAATTTGCTGATCTAAAACAATCTTGTTCTGACATAGATTTTAATACATTTCTTCAGAGAGATTATGTGAAATCTTTTTTATGTAACTGATAAGCACACGATTCTGCATTCCTTCTCTTCACTGTTTTAGCTAGAAAGGATTGTTGTGGGGTCAGTTTTATGATCCTGTTATTATTTTTTTTTCTTATTTTACTAAAATTTGGGATTTGATTAGATGGGGACATAATGCTTTTCTGAAAATACAGAAAGAGCCCACTTCTCTAAAGTGACTGTGATAAAGCAGCAAGATACTGAATTGAAATGGGTGTACTAAAATAGCTTAACTGGCTTGATCATTCAAGTATGCAAAGATCAGATAATCCAGTGTGTTAGTTAAGAGAGCTTTTACTGTATATGGTATAATGGTTGATCATATATTTCCCTGTTAAGTTTTTTTGTTTGTTTTAAATAATCAAGACCAGTCAGTTCTTAATTATCAGAACAGATATAGGGACTGTTTTTGTGAAAACTGCAGAAGATCAGTGGAATCCTGCAGTGCCACCACAGCTGTTGGTAGTTTGCTAAGCAGAAAAATCAGAAGACAGGAAGTTAGAAGAAATTATTATTGAAGTAGCCTTAACTCCCTAGCCCAGTCAGAATGTGTGTTCTAGGGGGGGAAAACTTGCACAATTCAAGTCTTAACCTAACGAGATGTATCAGTTAAGCATAAGCAAAACCTATTCAGTTGTTAGAGGAAAGAAATATATTAATAGTAGGGAGAGCAACTTTGTGGAACCTAGAAAGAGAGACCCCAAACCAGAATTTGGCAGATTTTCCACACTGTCCAAAGAGAACAGAAGCCAGCTTTCTGTCGTCATTTGAACACATGTAATTTATCAGGCTTTATTGTGGTTGTGTTTTCCTTTGTTTTAGATTTTAAACTCACCAGATAACCTCTTATGTCAAAGTATGGGGAATGGGGACCATAGGTGGTAATATGACTGTCCCCCATTGTAAACAAATGAACTGGCATTTGGCATGTATATTAGTTTTTGAAATAAACTTCATTAAAAATAAAAACCTCAACCTTTTATAAATTGGTAAGTATAAATTAAGCCTAATAAGTTCTACGTGTGTAGAAAAAAGAGCTGAGAGGGCTACACTCAGCAATAAGTCTCTTGTGTAAGTCAGGGATCATATTCTTATCCTTGTATACCCAGTGTATTGGCACATGGTTGATGTTCAATTTAATGTTGTATTAATGAAACATTACTGAATTTCAGAGATGGTAACTCCAGACCTCTAGTGAGAACAACTATAGGCGTTTTATGGCTTTATTCTTAGATTTATTCTCATGTCAAAAGAGCAGTCTGCCTTTTCTTTAACTCAGCAGAAACAATTCATTAAGTGATGAAAATAGAATCCTCTAAACAAACCAAATGCGAATCAAAACTGCAATGAGATATCATCTCACACTGGTCAGAATGACCATCATCAAAAAATCTACAAACAATAAATGCTGGAGAGGGTGTGGAGAAAAGGGAACACTGTTGCACTGTTGGTGGGTATGTAAATTGATACAGCCACTATGGAGAACAGTATGGAGATTCCTTAAAAAACGACAAATAGAACTACCATACGACCCAGCAATCCCACTACTGGGTATATACCCTGAGAAAACCGTAATTCAAAAAGAGTCATGTACCAATATGTTCATTGCAGCTCTATTTACAATAGCCAGGAGATGGAAACAACCTAAGTGTCTATCAACAGATGAATGGATAAAGAAGATGTGGCACATATATACAGTGGAATATTACTCAGCCATAAAAAGAAATGAAATTGAGCTATTTGTAATGAGGTGGATGGACCTAGAGTCTGTCATACAGAGTGAAGTAAGTCAGAAAGAGAAAAACAAATACCGTATGCTAACACATATATATGGAATCTAAGGGGGAAAAAAAAGGTCATGAAGAACCTAGGGGTAAGACGGGAATAAAGACACAGACCTACTAGAGAATGAACTTGAGGATATGGGGAGGGGGAAGGGTAAGCTGTGACAAAGTGAGAGAGTGGCATGGACATATATACACTACCAAACGTAAAATAGATAGCTAGTGGGAAGCAGCCGCATAGCACAGGGAGATCAGCTAGGTGGTTTCTGACCACCTAGAGGGGTGGGATAGGGAAGGTGGGAGGGAGGGAGACGCAAGAGGGAAGAGATATGGGAACATATGTATATGTATAACTGATTCACTTTGTTATAAAGCAGAAACTAACACCATTGTAAAGCAATATACTCCAATAAAGATGTTAAAAAAACAAAAAGGCAAATAAAAGGTGTATGCATCTGTTAGACAAAAAGGAAGGGGTAGTGCATTTGAGAACAAAGATAGTCTTGTGTGTTTCATTGTCTTTATTTTTTTTTAATAATTAAAACTCTAACTTTATTTTTTAGACCTTATTGCAATATGCAAGCAGCAAGAATGCATCAGAACATATTGTGTATCTTCTGGAGGTATATCGACTTGCCATCCAAAGCTTTGCCAGTGCTCGCCCATATTTAACTACTGAATGCGAAGATGTCCTCTTAGTGCTTGGCAGATTAGTACTGTAAGTTTAAGAACTTAAATCCCTCTTAAAATTGAGTATTTTTGGTTGTAATGTTTGCCTGACTTCTCTTTACTATGGCATCACATTGTTCAAAGCAACATCAGGGTCATACCTTTGAATGAAATTTCCTTAGCTCTGAGCCTTTATATTCACATTTTGAGGAGATAAAGTATAAGTGAAGCTCCAGCCAAGCAACATAATCTTTAATTGCCTCGAGTCTCTTTTCCTTCTCAGGCTTAGAATGATGCATTTTCTCTCTGTCCTTAGGAATAGATCAAGTGAAGTGACAAGAGTATCTGGAAGCTGTGGTGGTCTTTGAGGAACACTTTGGGGGGAAACACTGTGAAATTCTGCAATACAATTATATTATTTGAACTAAGAATTACACTAGCAGAAAATATCAGGGTACAGTATAAGATTACCACCCCAAGGGTCCATGATAATCTAGCTGCTGTTTTAATATTTGGCTGCCTAATAGCAGACAGAGTTACACCTTTAATGTATTTATTTGCAAATTGAAAAAATACAACAGCTGTTAGTTTTTAGTTGTGGAATCACCTTGATTCAGTTTGCAGATTGTTTGGTGGGATAAATTCTAGTCTGGGTGGTCCATTTTATTTTTCTCTGGTCTTACCTGTTTTCCTTCCTATTTTCCCAAACCCCAAACCTCTAACTTTTTACTTTTTTTTTGCAACATAAACATTCCTGGTTTTATAATCCCATTATTCCTCCTCTAAAGCCTCATAGTTTTTCTTTTTTCTCTTTTTTAAAGTTGAAAATATAACAATGTTGAATGAAATTTTGAAGAGTGAAAAATTTAAAATAGTCTAAATAAATGTAAAATGTATATTCAGTATCACTGTCATACTGTACTTGATTATGACTATAACCACCATTATATACTGACTTAGTTATTCATATTCTAGGAGTTGCTTTGAATTACTGCTTTCAGTGTCTGAAAGTGAACTGCCATGTGAAGCCTGGGTACTCTTCCTTCAGTCTTTACAGGTGAGTTGATGTGGCCTCAAAAAAGGTCTCTGTTTAGGTATTCAAGACATGTAGTTAATTTCTCCCAGCAAACTAAAATTGGAAACTTAGAACAAAAACAAATTCATTATATATTGGTAGTAAGTTCATGAAATGAGGAGGCCTTCCAGATGAAGGGAGTGTGCTAAAAGTTTTTTTTTTCCTTATCATTTGGTTTTGTTAGCCTTTACATAGCTTAGAAACAAAAAAAGTTTTCATTCTTCAGACACAAAGTTTTAGGCAGAATAAAGCTATTAAAATGTAAAATTGTATATGTTTATAAGGTAGCGGTATTTGCTTCATTGATAGTACACTTATCTAGTAATTTCCCCCTAACACTTCAGGGACTTACAATGCTAAGTCTCTTAAACCGTCAAAATAGTCATCAGAGATTGTGTGCATGCATTTTCAACAGGAGAGCTATGTTGGCTCTTATATTGGCTTGATTATCAGAATTCTTAGATGAGCAGATCAGAAAGCAGGAAGTTGGGGAGGGGAGAGTAAGGTAGGAGGAAAAACAATAGGAAGCAAATTTGCCTGTTACCAGTAGAGATAGAAAAACTATTTAAAGAAAATAGACATAATAAGTAAATAACTACCATTCATTTATTATCATGAATTATGTACCGAACAGTACTCTACATTGTTTTTACATTTTGTATCTTTTAATCAAATTGCAAACCTTATACCGTAGAGATCATTTGAATCTCCATTTATAAATGGGGAGACAGGCATAGAGAGGTGAATTAGCTTGCCCAAAGTTACACCTAGATTAATACCTAGAGCTTGCTTTGTTTAACCGCTTCCTCGAGGACACAAACTCCATAGTAGCTTGCACTTGTTTCATGAAGGCATAAGTAAAGATTTGCATGTTAACAGACACACCTCGTTATCTGGAAATTTCTTTCCTCTAGGATAAAAAATCCAAAATGAAATGATATAATGTTAATCTTTAGATTTTCTGTTTGAGGAGAAGAATTCTTTGTCATGCTCTTGGCCTGATTTAATCCCTGTAATGTCCTAACTCTTCACATATTCATACAGCTGCTGTTAAAATCATCTTTCATACAGAGCATATTGATTTTGTCATTCTGCCTGCCAGTAGTTTTGTCCTGGCATACGACATTCTAGAAGGGCAAGTGTACTTATTCTTATTAAGGCTGTTACTATTATTAGTAGTAGTATCCTTTGAAGAGAGAATACTCTCATATTTCTTCATTCTTTTCTTAGATTGTATGCCTGAATAAAATGTTTGCCTTCCCTCCGACCTGTGTAACTTTGCCCGGTATTTATCAGACATTTAGGATATATATATTCACATTTCTGAATATGTGTTTAATAAATGCAGTAGAGGTACAGATAAATATAAGACATGGTCCCTGTAGAAATCTGAGACATAAAACCTTGAGGTTTTCTTATTTTAGGTGATAAATGGATAAGGCAGCAGGTAGTTTTGAGGATACTTTTGGTAAGAGAATAGTTTTACAAGAGCAGGCCACAGAGAGCATTCTCAACCACTGTTTATAGTTGTGTAACCCTTCCAGACCTTTTCATTATGGATATAAAAATACGTTCTGAAATGAAATTTTAAATAAAGAAAAATGAGATCCTGTTTTTTTGCAACTTTTTTTAACTTAATGATTTTAACATGGACATGTATCTAGGATTGCATATGTAGTTCTCCCTTGATGACTGCCTGGGATTCTGTTATGTGGTTGCACCATAAATTATTTGGCCAAATCTCTTTGCTGTTTATTGTAAACAGTGGTAGAGTGAACGTCTTGTGCTAGTATTTCTGTATTGTAGATTTCAAGATGCGGATAGTTTTACCTTAAAAAAGAAACAAATCTAAGTTTTTAAATTACTTTTAAAATTCCACCATAGTTTTTAAGGACTCTAATGTTATTTTTTTAAAGTGCCTGCCTCCCTGCCTCCCTCCCTTCCTTCATTCCTTCCTTCTTCTCTCTTCATTCATTCATTCATTTATTCATTCATTGGCTGCACTGTGAGGCTTGTGGGATCTTACTTCCCTGACCAGGGGTTGAAGCCATGCCCCCTGCAGTGGAAACGCAGAGTCCTAACCACTGGACCACCTAATGTTATTTTTTAAAAGTAACTTTGCTATAATATATATATGTGTATGTGTATATATATGTAATAAAGGATTACACATCATTCTTACTCAGAATAAACTGTATTTTGAACAGATGAAAAATTAGAAAATTGTTTTTGTTTTTAACCCAAACAGTGGCTTTTTATTTTAGTTGCTATGTATCATGGGGGTGACAGTGTTCTGCTAAAGTGTAATGGTATAGGGCTGTTAGGTGTTACAAATATGTTAACCAGACACAGCACATTCTGACATAGAATCTTCATCTTCACTGCAAAGTAAATGCCTGTTGTCCTAAGTTAAGGAAAAAGAAGCCTGAGGACAGGTCAAGCCATTTCAAGCCATTAAAGGAAAATTATAGCATTTAAATATTGCTGTTAGTTAACTGTTATTTGGAAATATCACTTTCTGTGTCAGTTTTAAAACCTTTCTTAGCAGAAGATAACTCAGTATATGGTGCATGTGTGTGTGTATTAAAACCCTGTCGTTCTGACATGAAAATTAAGGGGAAAAAAGCAAACTTTATATTTTATTTAAGTGAATATAAGATTATAGTCTTAGGTCTATGAACATTTTTAACCTATATTTTATTTTCCAAAGAAGTACTGCTACCAGTGAAAGCTTATGTTCCTTGAGAATTTCAGCAGTCTAAAATAAGGGAAAACAAGTTAAAATTTTAGAATATGGAAACAACCAATAATCCTCACTAGTAATAAAAGACAGTGAGATATATGCTTAATTATTTATGTCAAGTTAAATTTCTGACCTCTTACCTCCCCACCCTTTGTGTATATAAGTATTTTAAAGAATAAACTATTGGCAATTATATTTTGTTTGTTTTCTGAGGAGATAGAATGACAGCTAATAACTTGCATTTCCATGACTTTTAGCTAGAGCCATCTATCATTTTTCTGTGTACTTTTAAAATTTTTTGGCTGCGCAGCATGTGAGATCACAGTTCCCCCACCAGGGATTGAACCCGCGCCCCCTGCATTGGAAGCACAGAGTCCCAACTGCTGGACCGCCAGGGAAGTCCCTGGAGCCATCTATCATTTTAAAAGTCCTTTGATAGAGGAATTTAAACAATTAAAAAGATATATAACAATAGATGTCATTAAGTCATACTTCTGTTAGAAGGAATAGGTTGCCTGTGTGAATACTGCAGAATCTTTTTAAAAGAAATCTGTGCCAGTGGCCTTAAAATAATTGAGTAATTCAAGGATGGAAATTGAATTGTGATCATTTTACCTAGGAGAATTCAGGAAAACATTTTAAAGGTACTCTTTAACTTAGTGAAAATGCCCTAGTTTCATTTTTTAAAAAGCAGCAACAGAATTTCACAAAACTTTGAGGATAGTTTTTTTTCTGCTTATTTATTTTTAGGAAATCCAAGATATAGGTCTTTTCATAGACATTCAGATATATTGAAAGGGCAAAATGACTTTTTATATTGCCTGTTTTATGGATATGCTTTTTTTTTCTTCTTTTTTTTAAGGAGTCACATGATGCATTATTGGAATTTGGGAATAATAACCTACAAATACTGGTTCATGTTACCAAGGAGGGGGTGTGGAAAAACCCTGTTCTTCTTAAAATTCTGTCTCAACAGCCAGTAGAAACAGAAGAAGGTAAGCTTAAAACTATACTGACTATTGAAGGAGGATTTAGTTCTAAGAGAATTAAAATTTTTTTCTGTGTTAAAATTTTGTGAATTTCACCTGTGTATCTATAACCAATCGTTCTCTTATCCTTTGAATAGTAAAAACTAACCATTAGCACTTAATGTTTTGCTTAAGGATTCTTGAATATTTATGTAGTGTTTTAAAAGTATCCCTTTATACTTGTTTTTAAATGTTGCATTGACTGACAATGTTTATGCCGAGTTCCTGAGATAGAAATTAATAATCTGCTTCCAGTCCTTGGTATATAGTAGAGCTTTGCTTATAATGATATTTTGTTTACTGGTTACTACAGCTGAGGATTATGAAAAAAATTACTTATTTTAAATTTATGAAACATTGGAATTTAGCGTTTTTATAGGATATGCAAAGAAAGAAAATTCTTACAAAGTTGTCAGTTTAAGTCCAGAAGATTTATGGGTTTGAGCTGACATAGTTGACATTTGCATTTTAGACACACAAAATATCTCATTTTATATGTCCAACAATTATGATTTCATTTGCTTTAAGTTAGTGGAAAGTTAAAAAGGATCACATTCTGTTAAGTATGTTTCTGGGATAAGAATGAGTTTCAGAACAGTTTTTATTTACACTTTAGATAGATTTTAAAAAAATTTTATTTTATTAAAAAAAATTTTTTTAATTTATTTTTGGCTGCATTGGATCTTTGTTGCTGCACGCAGGCTTTCTCTAGTTGCGGTGAGCAGGGGCTACTCTTCTTTACGGTGCATGGGCTTCTCATTGTGGTGGCTTCTCTTGTTGCAGAGCACAGGCTCTAGGCATGCGGGCTTCAGTAGTTGTGGCACGGAGGCTCAGCAGTTGTGGCTCACGAGCTCTAGAGCACAGGCTCAGTAGTTGTAGTGCACGGGCTTAGTTGCTCCACGGCATGTGGGATCTTCCCGGACCAGGGCTCGAACTCGTGTCCCCTGCATTGGCAGGTGGATTCTTAACCACTGCGCCACCAGGGAAGTCCCATTTTTTATAGATCTTTAGTTCAGGTCTCAGAACAGGCCTTTTGAATGTTGATATCTTAAAATATTACAGTTAGCTTATTCATTCACCAAGTTTGATCACCTATTGTATACATGCTGTTTGGGTTTTTCTGTATAGTCAGAAGATTGATAATAAGAGTGTTTAGATTTTCTCTTGGTCCCTTTCCTCTGATAATTCTACTGCTTATCAGTTACACGGACAAGAAAAAAAATGAATAAGGAGAATAGCTGTTAAATAGAAAATAGATTGCTATTTATTGTTTTCTGTTTAGGTTCCCAGTAAATGGCATCCTTTTGTAAATATAGGCAGGTGGAGGCTAAATTATTGCCCTTATTATTATTAAAAGTTGTTAGAGGACAGGGCCAAATAGTTGCAAAAGGATCCCAGAATTAGGCAGGTCCCAGTCCAGATAAGGCTCCAGGAGTGAAGAATGCGTGACCTTTGTAGATAGGCCCAAGCCCCAGAGGGAAAAGATGGAGTTGCATTAAATGTCCCCAATTTATTTTCCCCAACGTACTAATCAAATATATCCCTCCCACCCCAGGAGTTAACAGTACTCAATTTCTTTTCACATAGAAAAAATCAAGAAATGGGGAGAAGCACTGTTTACCTAATATTCCGTGGTATCCTATATATTCAATAAAGATTAAGTTAAGTACCCACTATCTGTAAACTCTGAATGGGTATAGGTTACCTACATATGTAAGGAATTTTTCTGAGAACCACAGTATAAGTGGTGGGCAGCCTGTTGCCTGCTTACTTCTGCAACTGGCCCTTACTAATTTCAGGTCAGCAGATTTAGAAAGCCTCCTTTATAGCTCCATTGCCCTTGCAGCCCAGATATCAACATATTTGATGCTAGAAAGCAGTGACTATCATTTCATTAATTGCCTTTTTTCAATAACATAGTAATCAGAAGCATAAAAGTACAAAATGTTTAGCCTCCCAAGTAACTCAGTAAATGCTTTTTGGTTTAGTTTTTTGAATTAAAAAAAAAAGTGTATAAGAATTTTATTTTTCCTGCCACAAATTCTTGAATTTTGTAACCCCGTCCCCACCAAAAAACAGTTATTACTGAAGTACGTAATAAGTGCCAGTTGTTGACACTTCTGCCTGGCATAATCAGCAGGGAAATGAGCAGGTCCTCCCACCCAGGTGTCAAACACCTTTCTACCTCAGGTCACCCCAGCAGCCTACCACAAAACATAGGGCTGGCAAGACCAAGCCCAGCCCCACTGATGGTTCCTGACTTGAGCCCCAGTGCCCACAAACCACCCCTGGTTCCAATGGTGATGGCAGCAGCCCACAGCCCTAAAGACCTCAGGCCCATCAACCTTGGAGACCCCCCTTCCACTGTACTAGAGTGGTTCCAACTAGAGGAAACCCAGAGCTACCATCTGGTATCTGCCAGTTTTTCCAGCTGACCTGTGCCCTACCCAGCACCCTCCTTCCCCCCCTTAATTCATGACATCAAGGCACTGGCTTTTCCCCATTTTTCTTGAGACTCAGGAGGGCCAAAGCAGCAGCCTTTTGTTCTTTTTTTTCTCTCCCCTACCAAGGATTGAAGGAAGAGATCCATCCTAATTGTTCAGAGGTACTAACTTCCTCCCCTAAATCAAGCTGCAAAGGAACCAGCCAGCTCTTACTTCTTCCTGGTGGTTTTTCTTTCCCACCCCAGTTCATTTTTTCCCTTCTACCACCTACCTCTGAAGCCATTTTATGAATTGTCATGTGCCACCTGAGCCTTCAGTAAAAACAAAAACACTCTCTTCTGTTAAAGAAAACAAAATTTTTAGCTGGACCTAAAATGTTACCATTTTTTACATGTTGAAGTATATATGAGGTAAACTGTCATGATGTTTGCACCTTACTTTTAAGTGACTGAGAAAAAGAAAAGCTAGATAAAGAAATATGGCAAAACAGTTCAATTGTTGAACCTAGATGGAGGAGAGGGTATATGATTAAACATTTTTTTTTGTATTAAAATGTTTAGAAAAAATAATATACAGAAGGGATCACAGTTGGGAGTGAGACATCTTAGTGTACACTTCATTGTGTCATTTTAAATATTGAAATGTATGGATGGATTTCCTTTTTAAAAATACAGTTAAGTATTGATTTTAACATAACTTAAAATGATTTTTAAAATGCAAGTCTGATCTGTGTGTTAAAAATTGATATAGTGGTTTAACTGTGGCTGTAATATGTTGAGTAAAATAGTTTTACCTCATAGAAATAATAGCTACGATTTATAGATTGCCTGCTGTGTGATGGGCACAGTGTTAGTGCTTTCTATCTCCTGTAATCCGTTAAACAGGCAAGAGATGACACATGCCCAAGGCTGTGTAGTTAAAACTGTGGAGGCAGGATCTGGGCCCAGATGAGGAGATATCTAAAAGTTTTTGATTGATTAAAGTGATAACCATTGGTTGCTAAATACATGGTTTTATTAAACATCTGTAATATATAAAGCATTGTGCTTAGCGCTGTAGGGAATACAAAAGTTAACAAGGCATGGTATTTGTACACAAATTGCTGACAGTGTAATAAGGGGGATATCAGGGACAAATAATAGCAAGTAGTATTGAGCATTTACTCTGCCTGGCCCTGTGCTTTGTGTCTTACTTGCATTCCGGTATTTCATTTATGACTCTTTCATCTCTTTGGGGTAGATATTACTAACCTTTTCATAGATGAAGAAACTTGAGGCTCAGACAGGTCTACTAATTTCCAAGGGCTTCACAGCTAGTATATGTGAGAGTCATGATTCAGCCTCAGTTTTGTGATTCCACAACCTGAGATCTTAACCTTCATACACTCTAATCATTTATTATTGTACTTAAAGAGAAAGCTAAGTGTGGCAAAAGAAGTAAAATGCTGTGGGAATTTAGAAGGGAGTGGCTTGTATAGATAACGTGCCTGTTTTCAGGTGTGAGATTTGTGAAAATGCATACAAGTTGGTAGAGCAGATGAATAGAGCATAATCTGATATTAGGCAGTTTAGGATGTAGAGGACAGATGTGGCAGGAAATAATATGGAGGAACTAGGTTGGAGAGAATTTTAAAAAGAATTGCTAGGACACAGTAACTAAGTTGATTTCCTTAGGAAAGGAGTTGGCAAGGAAGGATTATGCCAAAATTTCATTTCTTTATGATTGAGAGAATACCATTACTGAAAATAAGTAAGGAACAAGGAGCTTTTTGAGATATGATTGTGAGTTCATTTTGTGGGATTTAGTGCTTGTGGGACTAAAATAGAGAAAAGTCCAAATGCAAATGATCTATTTTCTGTCCATGCCTTTTGACCTTGACTGTGTATTAGAGTATCTATGGAATTTAAAACCAAAACACACACACACACCCCCAAGGTCCAGGCACTACCTGCTAAATCAAAATCTCCAGGGTTGGAGGTCTGGAATACAGACCTTTTTGAAGTGCCACAGGAAACAGGCACCTTCCACCTATAAGTGCTGGGAGTATAAATTGATACAATCTCTGGAGATTAATTTGGCAGTAATTTCACTTCTTGGAATTTTTGCTATAGATAACAGTCGTGCATGTGTGAAATGGCCTTTGTACAGGACTGTAGATTGTAGCATTATTGACAGTTGTCAAAGATTGGAAACAACTTGCAAGTGTATCAGGAGGGGATTGGTTAAATTAATTATATCCCTACAGTGGAACAATACTTATTTGTTAAAAGTATTGAGGTAGCTCTCAATGTACAGTGATGTGATAGAATGACCTGTATGATATAGTAAGTGGGAAAAGAAGTATGTCTTCTGTACTAAGAATGTTTCTGGAAGGGTAAACAAAAAATTGGAAATGATTATTGTTTCTTGGGAAGAGAGACTAGGGGACTCGAGTCAGAGTAGGAGGGAGACAACTTTTAACTGTATACCTTTTGGTGTGCCTTTTGAATTTTGTGTCATTTGCGTATATGGTGTTACCCATTTTTTTACAAAAGAGAATTTTTAAATCTCTACA
This sequence comes from Neophocaena asiaeorientalis asiaeorientalis, assembly GCF_003031525.2. Taxonomy (NCBI): domain Eukaryota; kingdom Metazoa; phylum Chordata; class Mammalia; order Artiodactyla; family Phocoenidae; genus Neophocaena; species Neophocaena asiaeorientalis. Next base: position 4,202,313 of record NW_020172597.1, read on the forward strand.
GTTGATTCTGATATGTAGTTAAGATTGGGCCAGTGGTCTCTCCTTCCCCTCCCCACCGTCCTGGTGGTTTATCATTAATATTAATGATTTCTATTCCACATGTGGCCTGTAGACCTAGTAGCATGGCTATTACCTGAGAGGCTTATTAGAAAAGCACAGTCTCAGGTCCCATCCCAGACCTACTGAATTAGCATCTGCATTCTACTACAATTCCCCTGGTGGTTCAGAAGGCACTTTTGAGTTTAAGGAACACCATTTTAGGTGAACCACCTAAAGCAGTTTGTTTGCTTGCCACTCATCTTGACATGTATATTCCCACCTCTGTTCTTTAAATAATACTGTGTAACGATGCCACACACTTGTTAAGTATTTACTATTTGTAAATCGAGGGCTTGTCCAGAACACTGTACAAATCTATGTTCAGGTGCTTAATATTGAGTACTGCTCAGAGCAGCATTTTCCAAAGTGTGTACTGAACCAGGAACGTAGATTTTACGTTGTGCTAATGATATGTGTAAAAGGGTTCTCTGGTCAAATCAGTTTGGGAAACCTTGGGTTAAATAAAAGTGAACAGTTTTCTTCATTGCAGGACTGTTCAGAGATTTGACCAAGGAATCCTTTTTTTTTCTAGGACTATCTCTCAGGTCTTTTGGTCGGTGGAACACACTTTGAGAAATGCCTGGTTTAGAGGAAAGACCACCACTGGCTTTGGAATCCTTGGCAAGTTACCTAATTTCTCTGAGTATTAATTTTCCTAACCTTAAACTGGGGATAACAATACTTGCCTTGGTGGTGGTGTGAAGAATAAATGAGAGGTATATAAAAACAGTCAGCTTAAAGCTTGGTATCTCATAAGTGTACAAGTGGTAGTTGTTAATATTACACAGGATACTTGCCTTTTTGCCTTGTACTTAAGTTTATAGTTCATTTCATTGTTCCTTACTATCCTTATAAGAAAGTGAGGGAGGAGAAGGTGAAAGAATGAATTTTGATGAAATGTTAGTAGTAGCTTTTTTAAAAGGTATGGTGTTCAAAATAAAACTACTAAGTAATGTGGGAATAATTAGCAACATTAATTTATTTTGCTCTTTGCTCTGTTAGATGAGTACTGAGATCAGAATAAACTTCCAGTTATATCAGCTGACTTTTTGTCCACTAAAAACAAGCAACAACAGAAGATATCAAACTTTCATCTTTACAACCTTGACATGTTAATGTGGTATGTTATCAAACTGTTTTATTTTTCCTTTTTTCTAGTCAATAAATTGATTGCACAAGAAGGACCTTTCTTTCTGCAAATGCGAATAAAACATTTGTTGAAATCTAACTGCATCCCCCAGGCTACTGCTTTATCAAAACTATGTGCAGAATCTAAAGAAATTTCAAATGTGTCATCTTTTCAGCAAGCTTATATGACGTGCTTATGTTCCATTCTTCCTAATGAAGATGCTATTAAGGAGGTAAGTAAAGCAAATAACTGCTGTTGTTATTCACACTAACTATGAATTTAATAGATTTTAATAATTGTTGTATGCCAGGCTGAAATTCCCAAGACTCATTTTTTTTCAGGCTATGAAAAGTACCATTTTAATTGTATATTTAACTGTTCAACAGCTTGGATATAAAGTTATGTCTTGTAGGTGGATTTGAAAAGTAGATAATTAAAGAATATGCAGATGAATGTTTATATATTTGGGTGATGGTTTGCTTTGAAATCTTTAAATATGAAAGTTGCTTTTTCTTCTTAAACTAATGATTTCTCTCTGGGAAATGTGGAAATTATTAATACTGGTATCAAGAGATAAACTAAAGAGAATGGCAGTTAACTTTATTTAAGTTAGTTTATATATTTAACTCTGTAAGCAGAAAGGTGTAGGACTTTAGAAGCCATGAGTACATTTTGAACAATGATTAAGCAGACAAACAGGGTTTCTCTTTTTTAACCTGAATCATTGTTTTCCTTAGAAAAGTTGGAATTAGTTTTCTCTAAGAGTTTTTGATAAATTATACAGAGAAAATGAGGAATTCCAAGGCTATATTCCATCATCTACCTTTAATTCTCTTACCTGCCATTCAGGTCTTACATATAGATTCTCATTTTACCTTTACACTGAACTTTCTTATTAAATGTAGGAATCCCAAGGATCTGGTTCTATGCTATAGTAATTCTTAACCTTTTATGACAATTTCAGCTGTAAATATCTTACTCTCCAAATGAAACTCTCCACCTTTCCACTTCACTCCCTTTAATATTCAGACTCCACCAGGACCAACAGTCTATCAGTCTGATCAGCTTTTCACTCTCCTTACTCTGCTTTTCCATAGTCAATCATTATTAGCACTCCTTTGCATACACCCTCGATTCCTCTGCTGGTCTCTCCCTTAATTGTACTTCTTTGACTAACCTGTATCCTCATTATCCCTTCATCTCCACCTGTTTTGTATCTTTACCTGCACCAGTGGGGCCAAACTTAGGTGGAGAATAACCTGGCAACTGATTTTACTTTAATTCAGTCACACTGTGTTTCTTGAGTTCATTCACTCTCCTACTCCCTTAGATTACTATTTCATGCTTTTTCCTTTTTCTTTAAACCTATACTACAATACCTTCTGTCCCATCTCTGTCTCCACTGATGAACTTTCTTCCTATTTCTCTGAGGAAACTGGGACAGTTGGAAGAGAATTTCCATGACATCTATTCACCTACCTGCATTTATTGCATTTACACCTTCTCTTCTGTTACTAAGGATAAACTATATCTGTTTTCCCCTGCTAAGGCCAACAATCCCCTTGACTTCAGTATCAGATCCCGTCTGCGCTTGCCCCCTTAAGTATAGTGCTGCAGCAGTTTTCCCTTTCTCTACTGCATTTATCAATTTCCCCCTCTGCTGTCACTATCTCATCAGCATTTATGCTGTTATTTCTTCCATTTTTAAAAGAGAAAGACTTCTTCTTCCAGCTACCACCCCATTTCTCTCCTGCCCTTTCAGTGTAATTTCTTGAACCATCGTCTGAATTTACTGTTTAACATTTTTCTCCTTGAACGTATTCTAATATGGCATTGACTTGTGCCAGTCCACCACATCACTAAATCCACCTGCAAAAGTAGTTCTAAGAGGGAGGTTTATAACATCCTCAGGAAACAAGAAAAATCTCAAATAAACAACCTAACCTTACACCTAAAGGAACTAAAACAAAAACAAAAACCAACAAAACCCAAAGTGAGTAGTAGGGAAGAAATTGTAAAGAATCAGAGGAGAAATAAATGAGGGACTTCCCTGGTGGCATAGTAGTTAAGAATCTGCCTTCCAATGCAGGGGATGCAGGTTTGATCCCTGGTCAGGGATCTAGATCCCACATGCATGCCGCAACTAAGAGTTCATGTGCTGCAGCTAAGAAGCCCACGAGCTGAAACTGAGGAGCCCACCTGCAGCAACTAAGACCCTGCACAACCAAAATAAAAATAAATAAATAAATGAAATGGAGATTAAAAAAACAATAGAAAAGATCAGTGAAACTTTCAATGAGCTGGTTCTTTGGGAAAAAAACAAAATTGATAACTTTTAGCTAGACTCATCAAGAAAAAAAGAGGGCCCAAATCAATAAATTCAGATATGGAAAAGAAGTCACAACTGATACCAGAGAAATACAAAAGATCATAAAAAATTACTACAGACAGCTATATGCCAATAAAATGGACAACCTGGAAAAAATGGACAAATTCCTAGAAATTTACCATCTCCTAAGACTGAAACAGGAAGAAATAGAAAACATGAACAGACTAATTACCAGTAATGAAATTGAATCAGTAATTTTAAAAACTCCTAACAAACAAAAGTCCAGGACCAGATGGCTTCACAGTTGAATTTACCAAACATTTAGAGAAGAGTTAACACCTATCCTTCTCAAACTGTTCCAAAAACTTGTAGAGGAAAGAATACTTCAAACTCATTACATGAGGCCAGCATCACCCTGATAGTAAAATCAGATAAAGACAGCACAAAAAAAGAAAATTACAGGCTAATACCACTGATGAACATACATGTAAAAATTCCCAACAAAACATTAGCAAACTGAATTCAACAATACATTAAAAGTATCATGCACCATGATCAAGTGGGATTTATCCCAGGGATGCACGTATGGTTCAGTATTCACAAATCAATCAGTGTGACACACCACATTAAATTGAAGAATAAAAATTACATGTTTTATCTTAATAGATGCAGAAAAAGCTTTTGGCAGAATTCAACATCCATGTATGATAAAAACTCTAAAAAAGTGTGTATAGAGGGAACATACCTCAACATAACAAGGGCCATATCTGACAAGCCCACAGCTAACATCATACTCAGTGGTGGAAAGCTGAAAGCATTTCCTCTAAGATCACGGACGAGACAAGGATGTTCGCTCTCACCACTTTTATTCAACATAGTATTGGAAGTCCTAGCCAAGGCAGTCAGACAAGAAAAAGAAATAAAAAGAATCCAAATTAGAAAGGAAGTAGTAAAACTGTCACTGTTTGCTGATGACATGATATTATATGTAGAAAATCCTAAAGACACCACAAAAAAACTAGAAGAGCTCATCAATGAGTTTGGTAAAGTTGCAGGATACAAAATCTGTTGCACTTCTATACACTAACATGAACTATCAGAGAAATTAAGAAAACAATCCCATTTACAATCGCATCGAAGAGTAAAGTACCTAGGAATAAATCTAACTATGGAAGAAAATACCTGTACTCCAAAAACTGTAAGATACCAGTGAAAGAAATTGAAGATGACACAAACAGGGGGAAAGATATACTGTGTTCATGGATTGGAAGAATTAATATTGTTAAAATGACCATACCCAAGGCAATCTACAGATAAAGTGCAAACCCTATCAAATGCCAGTGGCACTTTTCATAGGACTAGAACAAAGAATTCTAACATTTGTATGGAAACATGAAAGATCCTGAGTAGCCAAACCAATCTTGAGAAAGAAGAACAAAGCTGGAGGTATCATGTTCCCTGACTTCAGACTATACTACAAAGCCACAGTAATCGAAACAGTGTGGTACTGGCACAAAAAAAGACACCTAAATCAATGGAGCAGAATAGAGAGCCCAGAAATTAACCCACACTTATATGGTCAATTAATCTATGACAAAGGAGGCAAAAATATACAGTGGGGAAAAGGCAGCCTCTTCAGTAAATGATGTTGTGGCGCATGGGCTTAGTTGCTCCATGGCATGTGGGATCTTCCCAGACCAGGACTCGAACCCATGTCCCCTGCATTGGCAGTGGATTCTTAACCACTGCGCCACCAGGGAAGCCCCATCAGGGAACTTTGAATCAAAACTACAATGAGGTATAACCTCACAGCTGTCAGAATGGCTGTTATCAAAGACAACAAATAACAAGTGTTGGCGAGGATGTGGAGAAAAGGGAATGGTGGTGGGAATGTAAATTGGCACAGCCACTATGGAGTCAGTGTGGAGGTTCCTCAAAAAACTAAAAATAGAACTACCATACGATCCAGCAGTTCTACTCCTGGGTATTTATCTGAAGAAAACCAAAACACTTATTAGAAAAGATATATGCACCTCTATGTTCATAGCAGCATTATTTACAGTAGCCAAGATGTGAAGCAGCCTAAGTTGATGAATGGGTAAAGAAGATGTGATATATATATATATATATATATATATATATATATATATATCTCTCATTATTAGAAAAGATATATGCACCTCTATGTTCATAGCAGCATTATTTACAGTAGCCAAGATGTGAAGCAGCCTAAGTTGATGAATGGGTAAAGAAGATGTGATATATATATATATATATATATATATATATATCTCACATTGTGTGTGTATACATATACATATACATATACATATATGCAGTGGAATATTACTCAGCCATAAAAAGGAATGAAATCTTGCCTTTTGCACCATGGATGGACCTAGAGGGTATTATGCTAAGTGAAATAAATCAGACAGAGAAAGACAAATACTGTATGATTTCATTTATATGTGAAGGCTAAATAAACAAGTGAACAAACTTAAAATAGAAACAGAGTTCTAGATGCAGAGAACAAACAGGTGTTTGCCAGAGGAGAGTGGGCAGGGAGGAGGAAAGAAATAGATGGGTGAGATTAAGAGGTACAAACTTCCAGTTGCAAAATATACGAGTCATGTGTATGAAATATATAGTATGGGGAATATAGTCAATAACTATGTAATATCTTTGTATAGTGACATAGCATAACTAGACTTATTGTGGTGATCAGTTTGAAATGTATAGAAACATTGAATCACTGTGTTGTGAAACAGGAACTAACATACTGTTGTAGGTCAATTATACTTCAAAAGCAAACAATGTCATAGAAAAAGAGATCAGATTTGTGGTTACCAGAGGTGAGGAGTGGAGTGAAGGGGAGTTGGATGAAAGCAGTCAGAAAGTACAAACTTCTAGTTAATAAGTAAGTACCGGGATTGTAATGTACAACATGATAAATATAGTTAACACTGCTCTGTGTTACATATGAAAGTTGTTAAAAGAGTCAAGCCTAAGAGTTCCCATCACAAGAACAAAGTTTTTTTTTCTATCTCTTTAATTTTGTGTCTGTACTAGATGATGGATGCTCACTAAACTTATTGTGATAATGGCCTCAAGATGTATGTAAGTCAAATCATTATGCTGTACACCTTAAACTTATACTGTGCTGTATGTCAATATTATCTCAATACAACTGGAAGAAAAAAATCCAACGATGACTTCCCAGTTTTCACCTTACTCCATCTGACTTATTAACTCTGTCTTTTAAATTTTTAACAGATTTTTCCACTTGGCTTCTAGGGTACTATACTCTGTTGGTTTTCTATCTACCTGGCTGATTGATCTTTCTCATTCTACTTGCTCTTCCTCCTCCTCCCTCTGATGATTGAATGTTATATTACTCTAGGACTCTTTTTGTGTCCTCTCTTTTCTATTTACACATATTCCCTTGGTGATCTCATTTAGGCTCATGGTCTTAAATGCCAATTATGGCCTGAATCCCAGATGTTTTATCTCCAGCTCAGTCCTCTCCTCTGAGCTCCAGACTCATATATTCAGCTGCCTAATCACCATCTCGACTTGCATGGCTAATGGCATCTTAAACTTAACATGTCCATAACTAAGCTCCTGATATTCCTGGTATTAGGGCTTTGTTTTGTTTTTATGAGCTTTCCTCTAAATGAAGTCAATTGTAAAACAACTATGTTCCAATAAAAATTCATTTTAAAAAAAGACAATAGTTAAGAAATAAAAATTAATATAAGAATAAGAATAAATATAAATGAAGTCAGTTCACAGCCAACTATATTCTCATTGTTGGAGGGGGAGGAGGTGGGTAGAGAATAACCAGCTACCACTTTTTTGAGCTTTTACCATGTATTAGGCACTATGCTAAATGCTATGTATACACTGTCACATTTAGTTCTCACAATTCTTAGGTAGCTCCATTTTGGTAAGGAAGTGAGGCTCAGATTAAGTAATATGTTCATGGTTGTAAAACTTAAAGTAGATAAGCTGAGATTCAAACCTGAGTTTGGTGTACTACCACTAATATTATATTAAAGATATAGGATGATAAATACTATTCTAGGTGGTATATACCTAAGTGTCTGTATGTCATATGCTGTCTTAGGCATTGGAGATACAAAGCTGAATCTAGAAGCCTTTGAACTGGTGTACTTGCTTTCACTCTTGCCTTCTACATTTTATTTTTCCCCAAAGTAGCCAGAATAATCTCTAAAACTTAAATCAGGCCATGTCACTTCCTTGATCAGAACCACTCAATAGCTTTCTGTCTTTCTCAGAATAAATCCAGAAGTCTTTATATTCTGTGTGCTGTGGCCCCTGGCTACTTGTCTAACCATCTCTGACTATATCACTTTTGTTTTTTTTTTTTTTTTGGCGCTATGTGGGCCTCTCACTGTTGCGGCCTCTCCCATTGTGGAGCACAGGCTCTGGACGCGCAGGCTCAGCGGCCATGGCTCACGGGCCCAGCTGCTCCACGGCATGTGGGATCTTCCCGGATTGGGGCACGAACCCGTGTCACCTGCATCAGCAGGCAGACTCTCAGCCACTGCACCACCGGGGAAGCCCTCTGACTATATCTTGTACAGCTTAATGTTCACTCCTCTCCAGCCCTCTTGTCTCTACTGTTTTTTGAACAAGCCAAACATATTCCTACCTTAGAGTTTTGCGTTAGATCACTCCCTGGAATGCCCTGCCACAAGATAGTTTGGATAGCTCATTCCCTTACATCATTCACAACTCTCCTTAATATTGCCATATCAGAGAGTCCTTCCTCACTGTCCCACCTAAAATAATACCCTATCTCCCCCTACTCAGTCTTGCTTTTCTTTAATATCTCCTGTCAATTATTATAAATATATACAAATCCATCTAAAATGGCCCCCGTCACTCTCTGCCCCCTTACCTACCTGTTTTTATTTATAGTACATACCACTATTTCTGGACATAATATTTGCTTATTCTCTGTTTCCTCCCACTAGATTGAAAACATTGTAAGGACAGGGACATAAGTTTGTCCATTGCTGTATCTCTACATCCTAGACAAATACGTAGCCACATAGTAGGGACTATATATAAGCCTGTAAATTTATTTGTTTGCAATATTGGGAGGGGTAAGGAGATGGGAGACTGCTTACCTCTAATAACAGCTGCAATATCATGTGTTTGGGAAGCTTAATCAGAATAAGATGGAGTAATGGTTATTCTCAGCACCTGATATATGCCAAAAGAATTCAGGAGAAGCAAAAATGCTAGACCTTGGATTTGATTCCTCTCTCTCTCAACCTTTGTTTATTTAAAACCTGTTTTGTTTTTAGCATTGTATTAAGCATTGGCAAATACGTAAGGGTGTACATGGCCTAGTTTGGTTGCCAGAAACAGTAATAGGAAGATAAGTACTAAGCCATACGATAGTGCCTCTGAATTCTGTAGAAGTGTAGAGGTAGAGAATATCTTTGTGGACTGGCGTATAAGGCTTTATAAAAATTGATCCTTGAGTTGGACCTTGAAATAATGGTGGGGTTTGGGTGGGTAGAAAGAATGGTTTGGGGATAACTGACTGTGGTAGTAAAGGCACAGAAATGAATATGGACTTTGTAGGGAACCACTAGGGAACACCTTGCCTGGGGCAGAGAGTGGATGTTTAGGTCTTATGAGAAATAAGACCTGTTGCATAGGGAAAAGTAAGGCCTTGGAAACTCCACTGCATTTGAACTTAGATTCAATGCAGTAGAAATTAGGAAGGTTTTGAAGATAGGAAGTGAAATGACTGAAACAGTGTTTTAGGAAGCATAGACAGAAAGAGTATATATTAGATTTAGGAGAAGAGATTGGAGTTAGCAAGAGGAGAAAGGATGGGACTTGCTGACAGGACAAAAATAAGGGATAATGTGCAGAGATCCCTTTAAGAGGCTCCATAAGACCTGGGAGACTGGAAGAATGGGGGTGCTCTGCTACTGACAAGAATGGCAAAGAAGAGGGGGGTATGGGAGAACAGGGAGGATATGGGATGCTTTGTACAGGATCTTTCCTGGTTTATTAATAACAAATCAAGAAAACAGGATTTCTTCCTGAAGTTATAGAATTAATTCCTTTCAACAAATTTGTGGAGAATGCAAGGAACTGGGTTATTGGAAATGTGATCTGATTTACTGTGGTCTGTGGATCAAATCCACCCAGCTACTTGTTTTCGTGAATAAAGTTCTACTGGAACACAGTCACGCCTATTTGTTTATTTTTTATGACTGGTCTTGCTCTACTATGGCGGAGCTGAATAGCTGTAACCAAGACCATCTGGCCCGCAAAGCTGAAAATATTTTCTGTCTGGGTGTTTACAAAAAATGTTTGCTGACCTTTGCTATGCAAGATTCAGATTTCCTAGTGTATTAAAACCATTAAATACCATTTAGTCTAACCTTCCATGATTTACCAATGGTGAGACTGAGGCCAAGAGGTAATGTTTCCAAGGCCCTACCTTCATTAAGCTAATTATTAAGTCCAAGCCCATGCTAGAACACAGATCTCCTGGCTCCCTGGCCAGCTCTCTTTACACTGTACAGCTTACTTCTAGTTGGTAAACACTGATGATTCATGTTCTAACAGGAAACATTTTGGTGGTATTTTCATTCCATTCATAGTTATACATTTATGTATAGGTGCAACTTAAAATATTTTTATAATGATTGGGATTCATTTGTTAAATATGTCAATGTGACAACATTGGGCACACATCATAAAATTATTTTGAAAGGAACACTGGTACCATCATAATTAGTCTCTTATCCAGCAATGCTTTCTTTAGCAAGTGAGAGCAGAATTAAAGAAATCTTTAAAAATTTGCTTTGGGAAAGGACCAGTGAATCACTAGATGTTCATTAATTGGAGTTTAAAATCAGCACATGTTCTAAGGCAGCAAAGATATACACAACATTTGCCATCTACTTCAGCTGAGTTCAGGAGAAGAGTCAAATTAACTTGAGTAACAACTGGGAATAAAAGTACTTATATTTTGGCACCTGTGGGTATCACAATAATGGGTGTGTGTAATAGGAAACCTCTGCTGGGGAAGATTTAGCCAAACACGTACAATTAAGATTAATTGATGGGGTCAGCTTGAAAGCCAGAATTCAGAACCCCAAATTTAGAACTCCATGGAATCCTCAAGTTCTAGGTTGTAAATACCTTATTTAGAATTGGATGAGATGACACTGTTATTCACTTTACATATGAAAGGATTTTTAAAAAAATATTTATTTATTCATTCATTTGGCTGCACCAGGTCTTAGCCGTGGCACAGGCGATCTTTGTTGCTGCGCGAGGGATCTTTATTGTGGTGTGTGGGATCCCCAGCTGCAGTGTGCCAGCTCCTAGTTGCGGCATGCAGGATCTAGTTTCCCGACCAGGGATCGATCCCGGGCCCCCTGCATTGGGAGTGTGGAGTCTTTAACCACTGACCGCCAGAGAAGTCCCTACATATGAAAGGATTTTAAGGAAAGTTACAGACTTGGCCATGGCCTAGTGTCGCAAGTGGATGTTTCCTATGTGTATATTTTTTATTACTGAAAGAGGAAATCTTTGCAAAGGTCAAGTTTCCCACATATAGTATAAAGGATAATGATGTTTTAAACATGAAGCACTTCTATTATTATGAAGAGCAAGAAATCGGTCTGCAGAGTTCTTGGCACAGATACAGAAGTGGTTCATTTCAGCCTTGATCCCTGAATGAACTGCATCTTCAGTGTCTGATGTGGTTACAAGGCTTGCTTCTTCTCTTGATGAGGAAAGGAAAAGATAAACAGGACCCGATTTACTCACCAGTCTAACACTGTTGGGAATTGACACAGTCACTAGGTATATAAATGATAAACAGAGCAAAGACACTTAAACAGGACCCATTAGGAATCCAGTTTGGGAGTAGAAGAAACAGTAGACAACAGCATAGAGATTCCAGATGTACCTTTTTTTTACATTTTTATTTATGTATTTATTTTTGGCTGTGTCGGGTCTTCGTTGCTACGCGCGGGCTTCCTCTAGTTGCGGCGAAAGGGGGCTACTACTGTTTATTGCGGTGCACGGGCTTCTCATTGCGGTGGCTTCTCTTGTTGCAGAGCAAGGGCTCTAGGCCTGCAGGCTTCAGTAGTTGTGGTGCACAGGCTTAGTTGCTCCGCGGCATGCGGGATCTTACCAGACCAGAGCTCAAACCCGTGTCCCCTGCATTGGCAGGCGGATTCTTAATCAATGCACCACCAGGGAAGTCCCCAGATGTACCTTAAATAAGAACATTAAGATGGATCCTGAACAAGGAATAATAAAGTGTATAATTAAAATGAAAATCGATAATATTACTTTATGTATCCTTATGGTCATATCGTGAATGAGATGTACTTTCAGAAAATACACTAAAGGTAGAAGCCTTTATGAAGAAGTGGAAGATTTGCCTATTTAAATATTTTATCTCCGAAAGCGGAGTTCTTTTAAATAGCTTTGAAGAGACATCTTCCTAAAACTTAGTATATATTTGGATCTCATCTCTGCTGTTACTTTCATGGGTTATGTATGGGTATTTTGGTTGATATGTGATTATATTGGAGGGGTCATCATGGAGAGTTAGTCAGACACAGTCATTTTCAAGAATTCAGTAGGACAGTTCAGGCTTCTCTCAGATACTCAGAGTCATAGGATTTAACTAGAAGCATCAGTGATCATTTATATCTTTAGGAAACATACAAGTGACCACTCAATAGCATAGTGTTGGTCTGTGGTATTGCTGCAGTTTAAGAGAAACTTGGTTTTTAGAAGCACAACCTTTTTTCCAGGTGATGTCTATGAACCTAACAGGGATGATTCTCTCAAAAGTAGACCCAGGGTTACATGAAATGGAGGCTTGCTAACTGACTCCACCCTTTCTCCTACTCAGGGATGCAAGTGAGAGAAATATTATGTGGATAACTTCCACTTTGATTCCTTTTTGAAAAAACCATTTACCAGCTTGTTTTTTAAAATCCATTATTAGAAACAAATTATTTGCATTATACCCTGGAACTGATCAGGAAAATACTAGATTGAAAACCATAGTTCTAGAGAAAGATAAATGTTAAAATATTCCAGTAATGGCACTGGCCAGAATACTAGTTTACCTTGGTTAGCCTAAGCATGAAGATAACTTAAGAAGACAAATAAGCCATCTCTACCCACCTTCTCTTATGCCAGTTGGCTACCTGTCATACCATTGCTGTTTAATTCACTGATTATTATGAAAGCCTTCTAATTGCATCTGTTCTTGTCCCCAAAATTCATTCTCTGCAATAGCTGAGGTGATCTTTTTTCTTTTTTAAATGAAATTAGGCATTTTATTTTGAGATAATATTGGATTCAGATGTTATTGTAAGAAATAATACAGTCATGCCTTCCAGTCATTTAATATATATTCACTGGAGACTGTGTTAGGCACTGGGAATACAGAGGTGAAAAGACACAAAGGAGAGCAACAGCAGACAGTATTCACACAGTGTGAGGCTTGGGGAAAGGTCTGTGCTGGAAATTGAGTTCCAAGTTATCAGCATTTGAAACCAGAGAGTGGAGGGCATTAACTTTGTAGAACTCTGGAAATTAACTAAAGGCTTACCATAATCCTGGAAGTTTTATTCAAGAAAAACACATGAATTTCAGAACAGTGAGCTTGGTGGCATTTTAACTTGCTCTACTTCTCATTTCCCTCTCCCTAGCTTCACAGTAACCTTGAAAACCAGCAGCCTAGCAGCCACCCGAGGAAGCAGAATGGTTTTGGAACTCTGCAAAAGCCCATCCCCACAGAATTGTCACTATTTGACCTACCTGGCAACTTTCTGAAAAGCTGTGTTCTCAGGATTTGTCTTTATTTGACTCAGAGCTCACTCTACCAAAAGTTCTGTCCCGGGGCATTTATCAAAAATAATGATTGGTAATTGTTTAACTTGACAGTTGTCTGAGGAGGAATTAGCGGTTGGGCTTAACAAGACTGACAAAAAAATTAAAAAGAAAAACTGGGATATAAGATGTCCATAGAGGACTTAGAAAACCTCTGATATATTCCTAGTACTCTGGCAGGTAACACAAATGTATAGTGCTGTATGTCTGCCAAGGAATGACCTGAGAAGGCTCTAATCCCTCACCTCTTGGTTACCTTGAGGCTTCACACAAGTAGGGAATGAAGGGCAGGTTAGAGCTTTAAACTGCCTGCTGAAATATTGAAAGGATTCCCCAACACACACACACAGCTGCTTGGCAAAAGCAGAGAGACTTGCTTGTTCAAGGCATTTAAGCAACATATTCAACATCTTGAATTAAGCTAACCAAGCAGACTGTAGTGGCCACACATGACAAAGAATACAGGCTTTACAGAATTATTCCAAGAAAGTCACTAAACAAACAGTAACAATAATAAACCCCAAAGAGGTGAAAGATTCTGATTTCCAGAGTTGCCACAATATATTATTTAAAATATCCACTTATCATTATAAAGAAATATGGTAGTCCATACACAGGGGAAAAGGCAGCCAACAGAAACTTAGGATGCCCAGGTGCTGGACTTACTAGAAAAGGAACTTTAAATCAGTTGTTGCAAATACACTCAATTTGTGGTAGTTATGTTCTATATAGTCACTGCAAACACTGCATTAGCTTATACTGAATCCATTCCTCCTAGGGGAAATACAAGGTTAGGTTCCTGCAAGCCTCTGGTCACATAATTTTTGTCGACTGATCAATACATAACCTTGTTTTATGTGCGCTTCCATTTAAAGATACCTTATTTAATTTACATTATTGATTTATTAACATTGAACTCATAGCCAACAGCAGTGTAACTCATGCCTGCATGAAACTTTTGCCGTACGCAGGCCTCTCACCGTTGTGGCCTCTCCCGTTGTGGAGCACAGGCTCCAGATGCGCGGGCTCAGCAGCCATGGCTCACAGGCCCAGCTGCTCCGCGGCATGTGGGATCTTCCCAGACCGGGGCACGAACCTGTGTCCCCTGCATCAGCAGGTGGACTCCCAATCACTGCGCCACCAGGGAAGCCCCCTGAAACTTATTTATTAACACATGTATTTTCTCCATAAGGCACATCACAGTCTCTTGCACTTAGGAAATTAGGCAGCACTTTGGCACTACAACTAGGGGCTATTCTAAACAGTGAAATCACCAGTGAAAAATACAAAAACATTAAAGAGTGGCACTAAATAGAACATGAAAAAGATACTTGTTACAGTATGAGAACTGAAACAAAAAGGCAGAGCAACACCTTGTTTGACCTTAGCTGGGAACATGCTCAAGAAAGGATTCAAATTTTTTGCCATTATATGCATGTTCGTGAATGACTGTGATAGCACTGTGAGTATTGAATTTGGGGGTTAAAAATAAATTTCATCAAGTAGGCTAATTTATAAGTACAGAATCTGCAAATAATGAAGATTAACTATATTCAAAGAACTAAAGCAACTAAAGAAAAGTATGAGAAAAAATGTCTCAAGACGTAGACAATAGCAGTAAAGAAATAGAAAAAAAGAACCAAATAGAGACTGCGGAGTGAAAAAGTACAATAATTGAAATTAATTCACTGAAGAGGCTCAGCATCAGATTTGAATTAGCAGAAGAAGGAATTAGCAAACTTAAAGAAGTCGATCGAGATTACTCAATCTGAGGAACAGAAGAGCCCCAAAATACATGAGCTGGCAGCGTTGAAGGGGGAAATAGACAATTCAGATATAATAGTTGGAGACTTTAATACCCCACTTTCAGTAGTGGATAAACCAACTAGACAACAAGGAAATGGAAGTCTTGAGCAGTACTATAAACCAACTAGACCTAGCAGACATTTATAGAATATCCAAGAGCAACAGAATATACATTCTTCTCAAATGCACATGGATCGTTCTCCAGGACAGACATATGTTAGGCCATAAAACAAACTTTGATAAATTTAAAAGGATTGAAATCATACAAAGTATGTTTTTTGGCCACAGTGGAATGAAATTAGAAATCAGTAGCAGAAGGAAATTTGGGAAAGTTACAGATACGTGGAGATTAAACAACACCTCAAAATAAGCAATTGATCAAAGAAAAAAAATGGGAAGTTAGAAAACACATTGGGATGAATGATGAAAACACAACATATTGAAATTTATCGGATGCAACTAAAGCAGCACTTAGGGGAAATTTACGGTTGTAAAATGTCAATCTTAAAAAGAGAAGGATCTTGGGAGTTCCCTGGTGGCCTAGTGGTTAAGATTCTGGGCTTTTACTGCTGTGGCCCAGGTTCAATCCTTGGTCGGAGAACTAAGATCCCCCTGCAAGCTGCGCAGTGTGGCCAAAAAAAAAGGTCTCAAATTAATAACTTAACCATCTGCCCTAAAAGACTAGAAAGAAGAGCAAACTAAACCCAAAGCTAGCAGAAGGAAGGAGATAATAATGATTAGAGTACAAATAAATGAAATAGAGAATACAAAATCAGTAGCAAAAAGTAATAAAAGTTTGTTTTTAAAGATCAACAAAATTGATAAACTTTTAGTTAGACTGAACATGAAAAAAAGAATACTCAAATTATTAAAATCAGGAATAAAAGGACGTGACTACTGATATTACAGGAATAAAAAGGATTATAAGAGCATACCATGAGCATAGACCAAAATGTTAGATTTACTTAGATGAAATGGACAAATCTTAGAATGAAACAAACTACTGAAATTAACTCACAAAGAAATTGAATATACCCATGACTAGTAGAGATCGAGTAGGTAATTTAAAAACTTCCCACAAAGAGAAGCCCACACCAACATGGCTTCACTGGTCAATTGTACAAAACATATACAGAAGAATTTACACCAGTCCCTCGCAAAGTCTTCCAGAAAATAAAAGAGGACGGAATCCTTCCAAACTCATGCAGTGAGGCCATTATTATCCGATAACCACAACCAGACTAAGATATCAAGAGAAAGAGAGGTACAGACCAATATCTGTAACAAATATGGATGCAAAAATCCTCAACAAAATCCAGCAAAACAAATCCAGCAGTATAGAAAAAGGAGTACTGTCTGCCCTCTGTATCCATGGGTTCCGCCTCCAACTGTGGATTGAAAATCTTCAGGGGAAAAGTTTCCAGGAAGTTCCAGAAAGCAAAACGTGAATTTGCCCCCTCCAACAACTATTTCTATAGCATTTACATTGTATTAGGTATTATAAGTATTCTTGAAGTGATTTAAAGTATACAGAAGGATGTGTGTAGGTTATATGTAAATGCTGTGCCATAGAATAAAAGACAAAAGCTACATGTTTGTCACAAGAGACAGAAAAAGCATTTAACTAGATCCTACACCCTTTCGTGTTAAAAACACTCAGCAAACTAGGAATAAGCTGGAAACTTCCTCACCCTGATAAAGAGCATTTGTGGAAACCCACGGCTGACATAATACTTAGTGATGAAAGATTGAGTGGTTTTCCCCAAAGATCAGGGACAAAACAAGAATGTCTGCTTTTGACACTTCTATTCAATATTGTGCTGGAAGTTTTAGCCAGAGCAGTTAGGCAAGAAAATAGTTAAAAGGCATCTAGATTGGAAAGGAAGATGTGTAAGTATTTCTAATTGCATATATCACGATCTTGTATATATGATGCTAATATCAATATGCAAAAATCATTTTTATTTATATACATCTAACAATGAAGAGTACAAAAAATGTAATTAAGGAAACAATTCCATGTACAATAGCATCAAAAAGAATAAAATATTTAGAATATTTTTTTTTTTTTTGTGGTACGTGGGCCTCTCACTGTTGTGGCCTCTCCCGTTGCGGAGCACAGGCTCCGGGCGCGCCAGCTCAGCAGCCACGGCTCACGGGGGCAGCTCCTCCGCGGCATGTGGTATCTTCCCGGACCGGGGCACGAACCCGTGTACCCCGCATCGGCAGGCAGACTCTCAACCACTGCGCCACCAGGGAAGCCCAGAGTAAAATTTTTAAAAGAAGTACAAGACTTGTTTGTATACTGAAGACTTTCTTTTTTTTTCTTGCGGTACACGGGCCTCTCACTGTTGTGGCCTCTCCCGTTGCGGAGCACAGGCTCCGGACGCGCAGGCTCAGAGGCCATGGCTCACGGGCCCAGCCGCTCCGCAGCATGTGGGATCTTCCCGCACTGGGGCACGAACCCGAGTGAACCCGAGTACCCTGCATCGGCAGGTGGACTCTCAACCACTAGCGCCACCACGGAAGCCCAGCATAATTTTTTTAAAACAAGTACAAGACTTGTTTGTATACTGAAGACTTATTTTTTTTTTCTTTTGCGGTACACGGGCCTCTCACTGTTGTGGCCTCTCCCGTTGCGGAGCACAGGCTCCGGACGCGCAGCCTCAGCGGCCATGGCTCACGGGCCCAGCCGCTCTGCGGCATGTGGGATATTCCCGCACCGGGGCACGAACTTGAGTCCCCTGCTTCGGCAGGCGAACTCTGAACCACTAGCGCCACCAGGAAAGCCCCTGTATACTGAAGACTTTAAAACATTGTTGAAAGAAGCTAAGTATATGGAACAACATCCCATGTTGTTGGGCCAGAAGATAGTATTGTTAAGATGGCAGTATTCCTCAAAATGATCCTCAGATTCAATGCTATCTCTGTCAAAATTCTGCCTTCCTCTCTTGCAGAAATTGATAAGATGATCCTAAAATTCATGTGGAAATTCAAGGGACCCTGGATAGCCAAAACAATCTTGTAAAAAGAACAAAGTAGGAGGACTCACTTCTTTATTTCAGAGCTCACTAAAAATTTTCAGTAATCAAGCCGGTGTTTTCCCGGCAAAAGGGTAGGCGAAAAGATCAATGGACTAAAATTGAAAGTCCAGAAATAGAACTTCCTTGGTGGTCCAGTGGTTAAGACTCTGTGCTTCCAATGCAGGGGCATGGGTTTGATCCCTGGTCAGGGAAGTTCCGCATACTGTGTGGTGCAACCAAAGAAAAAAAGGGAGTCCAGAAATAAGCCCTCACACTTATAGCCAGTTGATTTTCTACATGGATGCCAAGATAATTCAATGGGGGAAAGGATAATCTTTTCAGTAGTTTGTTCTTTAACAAATGGGTATCCACTTGTAACAGAATGAAGTTTGACCCTTGATACCACACGTAGAGATTAACTCCAAATGACTTATAGACTTAAATGTAATAGCTAAAACTGTAACATGTTAGAAGAAAATATAGGAATAAATCTTTAAGACCCTGGATTAGGCAGTTGTTTCTTATATGTGACACCAAAAACAGAGGTGACAAAAGGAAAAGTAAATAGGACTTCATCCAACTTTGTCACAGTCAAGAAAGTGAAAAGTTGATCCACGGAAGGGGAGAAAATATTTGCAAACCATATATATGTAATATAATCTGATAAAGGACTTGAGCCCAGAATACATGTAGAACTCTTTAAAAATCAGCAATCAAAAGACAATTTAATTTTTTAAATGATCAAAGGGTTTTTTTAATCGTTAGATTTTTTTTTTGAGCAGTTTTAGGTTTACAGAAAAATTGAGTGGAAAGTACAGAGTTCCCATATGTTCTCCCTCACCCCCAGAGTCACCTATTGACGTCTTGCAGTTGGTGTGTTAGATTTATTACAGTAGGTGAGCCAGTACATTATTATTTACTAAAATCCGTAGTTTACATTAGGCTTCACTCTTGGTGTTGTACATTCTATGGCTTTTGACAAACGTATAATGACATGTATCTACCATCACAGTATCATATTATATAATAGTGTCACTGCCCTAAAGATTTCCTATACTCTACCTATTCATCCCTCACTCTCTCCTCTCAGGCCTCTGGCAACCACTGATTTTTTTACTGCTTCCATAGTTTTACCTTTTCCAGAATATTAAGTAGTTGGAATCATGTAGTATGTAGCCTTTTCAGATTGGCTTCAGATTGGCATTGAAGGTTCTTCCATGTTTTTGTCTCTGTCTCTCTCTTTCCCGAGTTATTATCAAGCTCGTATTGCCCTTATTTAATTTTTTTTTAACCAACCAAAGTCCATGGTTAGGGTTCAGTCTTTGTGCTGTGCATTCTGTAATCTGCAATTCTCAGGCATCTAATCTTGCTGTTTATTGTATGTGCTGACATTTTCTGGAGTGGCTTGTTTATTTGTGCTTTTTATAGTTTGGGATTGTGAGCCTCAGTTTTGGCGGGTTGAGTGGGGGTAGGGAATACTTTATGTCTTAGGATTCTCATAGGCCTTAGTTAGCATATATCTGTATAAATCACGTTTATGTTTGCTTCTGCCGGGTGATTTAAAGATATTACCAGCCAGAATCTTCTTTTTATTTGTTTTTCTCAGTTTGGGTTTTTTAGACAATAGTATTATATCAGACTCCAAGTTTGAACGAGGAAAGATTATAAATTCTCAAAATTTTTTTGATCCCACAAGAACCCAGGTTGAGGTGGACAAATGCATTTTCCTGTTATATCCCT
>NW_020172597.1:4222721-4227600 GCF_003031525.2 Neophocaena asiaeorientalis asiaeorientalis
TTTTTTAGTCTACACTTTCTCTGAGTTTTTAGTTCTTCAGGGGTTCCAACTTTATGCCAAAGGGCTCAGTGCCAACTTCTCAGGTTCAGGCTTTATCATCTCCTAATCACGACTTGTAAAACCCAAGCCTCTTAGTGAAATTATCTACAACCCAGCAAGTTAAGGCAGTTGTCCATTCACACTTAAACTTCTTTCTTGAGTTTTCAGCTATGTATTTAGGGAATATATTTGTTTTGTGCTTTGTCACAGGAGAATTTTAAGCCATTATTCTTTTTTTAGTATTCTTAAGGTTCACTTTCTTTTTTATTTTTTCTTTTTAAAACATAGATTTTGTGAAAACAATTTTTTTGTCTAGCATTTTATTTATTACTTTTAATGAAAACAATTTTCTTTTTTTTTTGCGGTATGCGGGCCTCTCACTGTGTGGCCTCTCTCGTTGCGGAGCACAGGCTCCGGACGCACAGGCTCAGCGGCCATGACTCATGGGCCCAGCCGCTCCGCGGCATGTGGGATCTTCCCAATCCGGGGCACGAACCCGTGTCCCCTGCATCGACAGGCGGACTCTCAACCACTGCGCCACCAGGGAAGCCCAATGAAAACAATTTTTAACAGCACTTTTAAAGTGCTTCCTTTTTGCCAATCCCTTTTTTTTTTAATTTAATTTTATTTATTTTTGTCTGTGCTGGGTCTTCGTTGCTGCGCGCGGGCTTTCTCTAGTAGCAGCGAGCGGGGGCTACTCTTCGTTGCGGTGCGCCAGCTTCTCATTGCGCTGGCTTCTCTTGTTGCGGAGCGTGGGCTCTAGGCACGTGGGCTTCAGTAGTTGTGGCTCACGGACTCTAGAGTGCAGGCTCAATAGTTGTGGAGCACGGGTTTAGTTGCTCCACGGCATGTGGGATCATCCTGGACCAGGGCTGGAACCCGTGTCCCCTGCATTGGCAGGCAGATTCTTAACCACTGCACCACTAGGGAAGCCCTGCCAATCCCTTTTAAAACATATGTATTTTTTAAATTTAGCTCTAATAGGTACACATAGCACATTTTTAGAAATTGAGGTATAATTGACATATATTAGTTTTAGGTGTGCATCGTGATTCAGTACTTGTATATATTGTGAAATGATCATCACAATAAAGCTAGATAACATCTGTCACCATACATAGTTACAAAAAATTTTTTTCTTGTGATGAGAACTTTTAAGATAAACTCTCAGCAACTTTCAGATATGCAATATGGTATTATTAACTATAGTCACTGTGCTGTACCAAAGCATGTTAAAAATTCTTATAATAACTATGAGGAAGGTTCTGTTATTCCCATTTTAAAGATGAGGAAACTGAGGCACTAAGTTACTGAAAAGTTACGTAACTTATCCAGGATCACACAGCTAGTAGCTATAGAGCTGGGAAGAGAATGTATATAGTCTGGTTCTACAATAATTGCTTTTAACCACTGCACTACACTGCTTATTATGTCATTGCATTGTCTTTCCAAAGATTAGAAAACACAGTATTAAATAAGTTTCACTTTTTAAACATGAACTTTTTACCTTTAAATTAAACGTGATTCATTTATTCCATTTATCAGCACGTATTTACTGAGTGTCTTCTATGTTCCAGACACTGATAAGTGCTGAGTTTTGAACAAGATGTACATAATCCTGACCACATGGATTTTATATTCTAGCAGAGAAGACATGCTAATAAGTTGTTCAACTAATGATTGAATTGCAGCTGTGGTAAATGCTACAAAGGAGAATTTGAGAGTAGAGTTTTTGCCAGGGATTCAAACGTGCTTTTAGCAGTTAGGGAAGGATTCAGTGAGAAAATGGCATTTGAGCTAAGCTGAGAAAGAAGCCTTTCTTTGCCTACCTGAGGGTGTAACTAAAATTAGAGACTTAGAACCACCAGAGTGGTTCTGCATAGCACTCTGGAAGGAGATGAGCTAAACTCTATATGCCTCATTTGCCCTGATACACACTTCATTTGTCCTGAAAGTATCACTGTTTTGTATATTTGGTGCCTAGTATAATTGACATTTATAATGCTGACACAGTCATGAAATAGACTCTGTTCTTCATATTCTGTTTATTAAGACAGGGAAATGATAAAATAGAGAGTGAGAAAGGGTCTTCAGAAGTCTTAATCTACTGTTTTACCACTATACAAAAAGAGCCCCGGAAAATTCTACTGATTTGCCCAGAGGTTGGTTGTTTTTGTTTTTTTTTAAGATTCCTATAAATAGTGTAAATGAAAAAGATGTGTTTCGAAAAGTGTTAGTTGTGTGAAAAACTCAGTTATACAAAATAGTTTTTCTTTAATTACATGAGAAAATGATATGTTGATATAGTATTTATATTTAAAAGTTTCTCAGCTGGCCTCCTTTAGCCCTACTGGGAGTAAGGGTAAGCTTGTTATTTTTCTGTATAACTAGAGGGACTTGAATTAAATTGAAAAAGAAAGAAAAAACAGGGGGAAAAAAGTTGATGGTACTAAAGGTGAAAATAACCTGAAGTTATACATAATTTGATTCTTTTATATAGTAACAATGTTCATGAGTAATTTTTTTAACTGTACAAAAATGTTTTATCTGTGTTGGGACTGCAGTGAAACTTCCTCATAGCATCTGTTCTCTTCTCTGTTTAATAATTTCTTATATGAAATTTTTATTCCAGAAGACTCAGCTATTAGTTAGTAGAAGAAAATTATATCTCCCTAATTCTTGCCTCATCAATTACCAAAGATAGAAAATGTTACAAAGAAGCTTCATGTTATATAACAAAGTTTACAGAAAAGTCACCATTTTCTTTTTGACTTAGTCATCTCATTTTTGATAGATTGCAAAGGTCGACTGCAAGGAGGTACTAGACATCATATGTAATCTGGAATCCGAGGGTCAGGATAACACAGCATTTGTTCTTTGTACGACTTACCTTACCCAGCAGCTCCAAACTGCAAGTGTATATTGTTCTTGGTAAGTATATTTAGTTTTTATTCCCTTTATTTGTTAGTACATAGTATATAGCATTTAGGGTTTATGTAAAATGTTGGTTTATTTCAAACTTGAAGACTAAGCAGATTAAATGATGACATGAGAATTAAATCTTTCTTAAAAGCTAAACCATTCAATTAAAAATATTATTGGTTTAATCTTTTCCAGGAGAGTCCAAAAATAAAGAAAGAGTAAAAAGTCTGAGCTCCTCTTGATTATTCCATGGAGAGTTGTCTGTTAACTTCAATATATATCTTCTTCTTTGAAGATAAAATTATGGCAGTATAAACCAAATTGGCGTTAGGTTGTTTTCCTTTACATTTATTACATCTTCTGATAGTCACTTTTCCCCTCTTATTTGGAAACTCACTAATTATCTAGGTTTTTAGGTCAAACTTGCACTAGAGAAGGAAACCCATTTGAATTGTAATCTTTTTTTGCAACTTTGGTACTATTTAGCACAATTGCATTATTTGGTTTTAATTCAATTTATATCTTGTTTGCCTACAGAGTACTTAGTTGCTAAAAAGGTCACAGTAAGTGTAACCCTTGGTTCTTTCATCCTAACTGTATTGAAACCATTAAGGACAGCAGGACAAATTTGGTACACAGGAAACCTCTAAAATGCAAGACTCTATGGATAAGTATCAGATTAGTGGTACAGAAAACACTGTAAGAGATTAGAGAATGGTGCTCACTGTATACCAGTGTTTAAGGAAGGTGTCAGGGAGGAGGTAGTATTTGAGCTTTAATTCAAAGAATGGGTTGGATTTGCATAACCTTGATTAGAGGAGCTTCTAAGAATGGCTTGAAGTTGGAAGTAAGCATTTTGTTTATAGGAAAACCTAATAAAACCTTTCATATACTTCAGCCCTTATTGATCTTCCTTTGGAGCATCTGTGTATATCTGTAAAGTTTTATAATTATTAGTATTTTTTATGTTGCTGTATTTCTGTTTATTTACTAATTTTTATACAAATAGTATTTGAGTTCCTTAAATTATCTCTCCCAATCCTCCTAATAACCATTGTACAGATAAGGCAGTGGAGGATCAACAGGATCTGAGAAGTCTTATAATTGCCCACAGTCTCAGAGCTACAGTGGTAGAGAGTAAAGCCCAGGCCTTTTGACCCCTAATACAGTGCTTTTCTTCTGTGAAGTTGTTTTCTTGGCACAGGGACAGAATTCACATCGCAGTCTTCTACTGAGTCCTCTGTGCCATACTTATATCTCCTCTGAGAAAGGAGATACTGGGATAGGGGCTTAAATATCATTGTGGGCATTTTGTTAGCTAACCAAAAAAAAAAAAAGTGCTATAAATAAAAAGAATTTTAGCAGAGCAGTGAGATTTTTGATCACTATCAAGTAGAAGAATTTGTTTTTCATTCATTAGAGATTTAACCTCAGTAAAGCAGATGTATTTACTTGTGGAATAACCCCCATTTTTTCTTTTTACAGTTGTTTTCTTTGCCTATAATGAAAAAAATATCTGCTAGCTATAGCGAGGTTTTTAGTGCAAAGAATACATTAAATCACATATGGGATGTGTTACAGATTATAAAGTGTTTTTCAAACTAGAGTCACACAGTTCTTTTAATATTCTTGATATAGCTTCCCTTTTTTTTAGTGAGTCTAGGATTAATGCTGTTCTCCTGCAGCAGGAAGGGATTAAAAGGGATTTCCCTCTTATTGGCCTCCTGAGGAGCTATAATGAGTAAAGGAGAGGAAAGAAAATCTTAAATCACTTCACACTTTGTTAAAAGTAAGCTTCTTCCAAGCAATTCAGAGGGAAATAGAATATAAAATTTTAGAATTATAAAACATTTTTTTCGCCCTTCTGTTGTTTTCAAAGGCTTTGGGGGTGGGTGGGTGGGGAGGCGGTGGTGGTGGG
>NW_020172597.1:4227691-4266518 GCF_003031525.2 Neophocaena asiaeorientalis asiaeorientalis
GGAGTTAGCATAGCCATAACATTAAAACAGTGAATTTTACTAAGGAAAATGAGTCCCAGGAATTCTGTTCAAATAGGATAGATTCTTTTGTTGTGCTAGAGGTGTCCTGTGTTGAAGATAGTAGGCTATTTGGGAGTATTTGTCTAGAAAAGAAAAAAATTTTTTATTAATTGGTATTTTATTGATGACAGTAAAGTTGGAATATGATAATAAAAGCAGGCACTTATTTTAAATACACATATTAGAATTTATTAAGTGTCATTCTCGAATTTGGTCACCATTGAAGATATTTGAAAGGTAAACTATGTAACTATCACCCAAAACAGTTTTTTATTCTTTTAAATTTCCTTCAGAGACATTTACAAATTACAATAAAATATATCATTACTTTATAGCAATTACCATATTACTGATCTCAAAATGTATATCACTCAGTTTATTCATTAAGCTTAACCCCGAAAGATATTTGCAAAAATCAAAGAAGTGCTGGAGGAATGAGTTCCCTATATTTGTCTAGCAGTGGTAACATAATTAGAGTAGCCATGCAAGTGAGAAAGATAACCCTTTTGAATGGGACAGTGTACATACAGATGTGTAATTGCTGCTGCTTCTTTAAAATAAAATGATACAGTTGAACCTTAAACCTCTACACTAAGCTTTCAGTGAGTATTTGATAGGTTGACCTTTGGTTTCTGTAACACCTCTGAGCTTTAAATCTTTTATGTTGTATGTTTGTGTTTCTTCAGATGTAATTTCGTGTCGCTTCTCTCCCAACTAGACTGTGATATACCAGGGTTGTCATGTATGTTGTCTAATTTACAATTCAGTCCCCAGCACCTGGCGAAGACCAGATCCAGATATCCATTCATGTTTTATTTAACTGAATTTTTTAGAGGAAAAATGAAGTCATGAGAATCATCTGTATTTGCAGGAGCCCTCTTTAGGGAGTGGTCATTCCTTAATTCCACAAAGTTTTCTTTGCCTCATTTCTAAAATACCTAAATTCTAGATCACAGTTTGACATTGTGGGCCTCCTGCTTTGCAGAAACAGTGCAGTTTAAGGTTCTTGCTTGGTAGCTAGATGTCTACCAAAATGTGTTTCCTACTATTAATAGAACTAAATTTCCTCTCCAATTTTTATGAATTTGTATATAATTTGTTGTCTTGAGGTAGGCGGTGGGCTAATTTGAGGGTGCAGTAAATCATCTGAAGCATCCATATAGTAGAATCATTTTCAATACATTCTTTAATCGTGGTCCATTTTTTAAAAAATCACATCATTGTAGTGGTTGAAGAAGTATTGTCCTAGTGCATGTATGATCCAGGAGGCTATAAGTTGCTGTTGGTGGTTTCAGTGTTCCAGTGTGCAGATTTGAATGGATGATTAAAGTGACATCTTGGCATTCTCACTAGTAATCCACCAGTTTTCATGGTGTCAGGCATGTTTGTATGTTTGGGTGGGTAATAGTAGTTTTAGTTTGTTTTGGTAATAGTTTTAAATCACTCAGTTGTAACTGTGGAAATAAATGTACAGATATAAAACACATGATAGAAATGTTCTTTTTTGATCGTGGTTATTTGGAGTTAACTAGAGTTTGAAATATTAAATTTGGAATAAAGCCCTAGACATTCTGATTTTTTTTAAAAAATCATTTTGAGAGACTTTAATTCTCAACCTGCCTTTTATCACTTTATCAGATTTGCCTAACTTTAAACTTGTAGCCAGCTGGTGAGTTTTAGATAGTAGATATCCTTTACCCTTTTATCTTCATAATCAGGTTTTACTAGCTTTGATAATTTTGTTCTTTTCAGATAGCATAGATTTCACATATATTTTGGTAGGTACTTACTTTATCTGAGAGCATATGTAATTCTCCATTTCCTTTGTTATTCAGAACTTTGCATTATTCTCTAAAGTTTTATAAGTAACATGCTTACATGTGAATGAAGCAGTCTTCTAAGTTTAAAAATGAACAGTCATCCCAGTTACTTGCCTGCTTGGTAGCTGTTCTCAGTTTTTACTTTTTCTGGTTAGGAAGGCAATGCTAGTCACCAAACACAAATATTTAAAGGCATTTTAAGTTAATTTTACTTGTTATATATAGCTCAAATTTTCCATCATTATAAGCTTTAATCATATATGTCTTGAGACATGTTTTTGTTTCAATCTTTGAAGCAAGTTTTATATCTGCGTAAGAATTTTACCATATGAGAATCCCAGTTACCTCCTTAAAAATATAAGAAAATACGTTCTGTTAAACATGTTTGTTTTTAAATCTATTATAAAAAGAGGTGTATTCATTTCTTAAGCTTTGGGTTTGTATCGTTTCCTGGAATAGTCTGTGTTAATAGCAATAATAGGATATTAGTGTTCTAAAACTGGCTTGTGAAAATAATATTATTTTTTAATGGAAATCATTTAACAAATACACAGTATCCATTGAGGTTGTACAGAAAAGAGTCACTTTAAAACTTTTTTTTAAAAAATATATTTATTTATTTTTGGCTGTGTTGGGTCTTCGTTTCTGTGCGAGGGCTTTCTCCAGTTGCGGTGAGCGGGGGCCACTCTTCATCGCGGTGTGCGGGCCTCTCACTGTCACGGCCTCTCCAGGCTCCAGACGCGCAGCCTCAGTAGTTGTGGCTTATGGGCTTAGTTGCTCCGCGGCATGTGGTATCTTCCCAGACCAGGTCTCGAACCCGTGTCCCCTGCGTTGGCAGGCAGATTCTTAACCACTACGCCACCAGGGAAGCCCTAAAAATTTTTTTTAAATAAATTTATTTATTTTATTTTTGGCTGCCTTGGGTCTTCGTTGCTGCACAAGGGCTTTCTCTAGTTGCAGCAAACAGGGGCTACTCTTGGCTGCAGTGCGCGGGCTTCTCGTTGCAGTGGCTTCTCTTGTTGCAGAGCACGGGCTCTAGGTGTGCAGGCTTCAGTAGTTGCGGCGCACAAGCTTGGTTGCTCCGTGGCATGTGGGATCTTCCTGGACCAGGGCTCGAACCCGTGTCACCTTCATTGGCAGGTGGATTCTTAACCACTGCCCCACCAGGGAAGTCCCCAGTCGCGTTTTTTAAAGTGATAACATTCTCTTCTGTTTTGCTAAGGAACTTTCCTTGAATTCACATTTCATATTAACATTAGCATTTCTATTCTGGGCATTTGTTCAGTTTCTAGTGCTTTTCCTTTAGAGTTTTCTCTTAACCCATTCAGTACTTTTATTTAACTTACTCATTTCAAGCTTTCCTTAGTTTTCATAATGAATATTTGTGGGATTCTTGTATTTTAGCCATTTCCAAGAGTGCCATTTTAATAATTTTATTAGTAATACTTAAGATATTATCATTCCAAGATACAGGCCTAAGTAGCATCATGACATTTTAGAGATGGAAAGGGCCCATGAGATTAACGTGGTGAAGTACTATACCATTAGAATATTTCATAGTTGTATACACTTTGTTGGCAGAGTATTGATGTCTGATGATCCTTGCCCACTAGGACAGGGCTTAATTCAGTCAGTATAATTACCAATGTAAGGGGTAAAACCTTTTGGAACAAGATGGGATCTAAGTAAGTCTTTGAAAATGTCAGCATAAAGGAAGTAGTCTTTTGTTGTTTTTATTTTTGCCCAGGTACAAAGAAGAAAGAAGTGGGGGAATTTTCAAGGAGGATTCTTCTTAATAATTTTACTAGTTTGAGAGGAAGCAGAATATAGACAGTTTTTTTCTTCTAGGTTTTACTTACTGTCACCTTTTTTTCACAAACCAAAAAATTGGGGTAGCAAATACCAGTTGCTTTAAATGTTTTACCATAATCTTTCTTTTTATAGGGAATTGACTCTCTTTTGGAGTAAACTGCAAAGAAGAATCGATCCTTCTATAGACACTTTTTTGGAGCGCTGTCGTCAGTTTGGTGTCATAGCTAAAACACAGCAGCATTTATTTTGCCTGATTAGAGTTATACAAACTGAAGTGAGTAGTTTATGCTTTTTATGCTGATTGTTGTGGAGGGAAGAAATGAGTGGGGAGATAACTTCTCAGGAAACTCCTTTTAAATAAGGGAAAATGAGAAATAATGGGGTTTAATAAGGTTATGGAGTGGGACATATCTAGCTGTTTCTACAGACTTACTTCCTAGGAATCTGCAATTTTTTTTCATGGGAAATAGTGATTGACTTGACAGACCACTGGAGGAGGGAAAGATTATGTTTCTTGGCTGTCACCTCAACCACCCTATATCTCCTTTTCCTAGAACAGTGTTCTGTATTTTATACAGGCATGTTTGTTTGCAAATTAACATAATAATTACAAAGAAAGAAAGTAAAATTGTATTTTTCAGCTCCTTCAGGATGGAGTGATAGATTCTCTAGGTTTTGGACTAACAGAACAGTTCCAGAATCGACTGTACACAAATTATAAACTGTGCAAATTAGGAAACAAGTTAGGTTTTTTTCGTTTTTTGTTTTTCTTAAAGAAATAAATATTTCCTAAAATGAAATGAAGTGCCTTGTTTTTTTAGTTCAGCCCCATAAATGTATGCTAAGACTGCCAGCCTGGAGATTTGAGATGATTCTTGTGCTATGTTCTGTTTCTGTTTTGTTTTTAATACCTACTCATGACTGAGATCTCTATATACCCATATCTGTAATCGTTTATGTGTATGTTTTATGGGTTGTATCTTTGATACCTCCCATCTCCTTTAATGTAACCTTCCATATCCTATACTTTATTTGAAATACGTGTATCTAGTCTTCTCCAGTGAAGACAGGAAAAGGTAAAAGTTGTCTGAAGCAAATTTATGGTCAGATAAGCTAGGTGATAATTATTTCTAATCACTGCAAATGAAGTTGTGTCTCCTATCTCATAGAGAACATGTTCAAGTAATTACAGAACTTGCCTTGTTTAAAAAAAAATTAGTGGTACAACTGGCCTTTAAAAAGTTGTTGTTTTTTTCCCAATCTTTAAGGGAAGTATGAATTTTCTGTTGCTGCTTAACAGATTACCACAACTTAGCACTTCAGTTAACACCCATTTATTAGCTCACAGTTTTGTAGGGCAGAAGTCCAGCACAGTGTGGCATGGTTCACTGCTCAGTATCACAAGGCTGAAATTGAGGTGTTGGCCAGGCTGAGTTTTTATCTGGAGGCTCTGTGGAAAATCCACTTCTAAGCTCATTTTTATTGTTGACAGAATTCAGTTCCTTTCAGTTATAGGGCTGAAGTCCTCATTTTCTTGCTGGCTGTCAGCCACAGTCTGTTTTCAGCTCCTAGAAGCCACCCTCATGCCATTCCTTCATTTTCAATCCAGCAAAGGCACTAGGAGTTCTTCAAATCTGACCTCCTCTACCTCTGACTTCCAGATCTAGATTTAAAGGGCTTGAGTGATTAGGTCAGGTCTAGGTAATCCACTTGTCTTAAGATCAGTGGATTTGAGGCTTTAATTACATCTGCAAAGTCCCTTTTGCCATGTAACGTAACATAATTATAGGAATGATATTTATAGGTTCTGCTTATACTCAAAGCAAGGAGATTATACAAAAGTGAAGGTCAGTGGGAGTCATCTTAGATTTCTGTTTACCTCAAGGAACCACAAAAAATGGGAAAGATGCTAGAGCATTAGGGAAGGTGGGCTTCTGACACAGACCAAGGAATTTGCTGTCCATTTGTATAACCAAAACCCATTTCTTTTTCATCTCAGTCTAGGACATTTTCCACTGTAATCCTTGTTTATATTTGTCCTGAAGGGTAGGAAAGTTATGGACTGGTAGGTGGAAGGGGAGTGAATGTGGAATTCTTTTCAAATTGAGAGACTTAACCTCTAGCTTTTTAAAAGAGAGGTGATCTAACCTGTATCAGTTGGGATGTAGTTCTACTGTGAATGGTAGATATCCGACAGCGATGGCGGTGTAAAGAAGATAGAAGTTTCTGCCTCTCCTATACAGGTAGATAACCCAGGTAGACAGGCCAGGGTTGCTCTCATGGCTCCACATATCAGAAATCCAGGTTCCTTTTATCTGCTGTTAACACTTAGCTTCCATCTCATATTCCAATCCCAGCTATAATGTCTCCATTCCAGATAGCGAGAAGTGGAGTGGAGAGCAAACCACACTATGACACACCTTTTCCCCCACTCCTTCCAACACACACACACACACACACACACACACAGAGACACGGTTACATCTAGCTGCAGGGGAAAGCTAGGCGATATGTTGATTATTTGATTATTCCAGGTGACTGTAACCAGATAAAACCAGGTGTTCTGTTTTTGTAAAAGAAGAGGTGAAACGATATTAGCACAGCTAGCAACCTTGCGAAGGAAAAGGTTAATGATGCTGAAAAGCTTTTGTGGGCGTTGGGTCTCTTGCGGAAGGAGGGCCTTGTAATAGAACCTCCTTATGTTCTGGGCTTCAGTTTCCTGTAAACAAAGAGCTTAAACCAAATGATCAATTAAAAGTGCTCAGTTGTTAAATTTTGATTCTGTGACTTGAGAAAGTCATATTGGAAGGGATGACTTTAGAGAATCCAGGGTCTCTCTCAAGACTTCAAAAATAGTATGACAGAAGAAAGGATGTGGATGTGGTTATATTTGAAGTAGAAGGCATAAGAAGAGGGATAATCTTGAAGCCAGTTTATTTGGCCTTAGGGCCCTTTTTGGTGGAACATAAAAGTAGTACTGTTTTGCAAAACATGACTTTATTTAGTTTAATCCTTTCTCTTTAGTAATAAAGAAGCTGAAAATTAGAGATGCGTGACTTTTGGAGAAAGTCTGTTAAGTTTTAAAATCATAGGTTCTTAACAAGTTACTTAACCCCTTTGGAAGACTGTGAGATAAACAGCAAAGAATGTGTGTTGTTTCTTAAACAGCCTAATGTAGTTGGAATCGTAAAATTTGTGAAATCATTAAGAACACTTTTCAAAAAGAAAATAACTACCATTATACATTCTGAACAGATATACCAAGAAGTTACTTGTTAAAGGAGTGATGAATAAATTAGAATTAGGATATGGAATGTGGAGCTGAATTTTGAAGAAACTGATAGATATGAATGATTTGATAGGTTTTAAACCAGGAAGCTGAAGAAGTGCCTTGGCATATTGTATCAAGGGCATGTGGGATATCGCCAAGTCAATTAACTTTGGAATTGGTATAGAGTGTGAAGTGGTTAAGACTCAGACGCTGGGAAAAGATGCTTTAAGTTTAAATTCTTGCTCCTCTGTTCACTAGCTGGTGACATTGGCAACTAATTTTCTGAGCCTTGGTTTCTTCATCTATAAAATGAGGATGATGTATGCAAAAAGTTTATTTAGAATAGTGCCTAGGATGTAGTAAGGAGTCTGTAAATTGATAGCAATTATTTCTTTGTGTTCTCAGCATTTAGAATGGTGCCCAACGAGAATAATTGCTTAGCAAATTGATGTTTGAACAGTGGAATTTATCCTCAAATATTTTATGGGGTTCTGTTGAATATTTACTATGTTCCAACATTGTAATACTCATTTTGGGTTACCTTATTTCATTTTTATAACAGCATTAGGAGGAAAATCCAATACTGCCACTATAATTATCATTGTACAGATGAGGAAACTGAGGCTTAGAGGAGTTAAAAACTTCTCACTGTAGTGAAGCTGGGGTTCAAAGTCAGTCAGAGTCATACTCAAAGTTCTGTGCTCTTAAGTACCGTATTTTAAGCCACTCTGCCATAAGATCCTCCTTTTCTTGGTTTATATTATTTTCACGCACCCTTTCAGCCTCTCACATGAAAGAATCATCTTAAATGCACTTACCTTTTATCATATACAACCAGATCTTTTTTGTGATTTTTTGACTGATTTCTGAGAACCTCCTGCTAATAGAGAAATTTTCTGTTGTTTTTCCATGGGAAACTGAGATTTCAGTATACCTGTAACTGTAGAGTATTAATTCT
The DNA here is from genome assembly GCF_003031525.2 of Neophocaena asiaeorientalis asiaeorientalis. Classification (NCBI taxonomy): domain Eukaryota; kingdom Metazoa; phylum Chordata; class Mammalia; order Artiodactyla; family Phocoenidae; genus Neophocaena; species Neophocaena asiaeorientalis. The sequence continues at coordinate 4,235,613 of NW_020172597.1, forward strand.
TTTAGGAGGAAATGGAAAGGATCGTTTATTCTAAGCCTTGAGGTTTTGAAAACACCCAATTGTTCATGACATAGACATATGAGTTTTTTAAATCGAATTCAATCTTAGACTCACTTTTATACATGTGTTTCCTCTTGCACCCATTTATTTAAGCCCTATCCTTCCTGCCCAGCTTGAGACAATTCTTTTTTGAATCCTTCAGTGACCTTATTTATCCTGACTGAGCTCCTTTGAATTTATGTGCTTTTATACATTTGGCACACAGATAAATTCCTTGAGGGTTAAGGACTGCTTTAATATGCAGTGCCTTATAAAGTTGGATACTCTATAAATGTACATTGTTGTTGTTCATGGTTGTAACATCTAATCCAGTCCTTTGCGTGTTGAAAGAAGGAGGATCTAAATGTAACTTGCAGGAAGAAAGATTTAAGAACTTTAAGTTTTAAGAAGTAAGTGTGTGTGTGTGTGTGTGTGTGTATGTGTGTATCTGTGTGTCTTATCAGTGAAAGTTATGTAATGTTTCCAAACTGGGGAAAAAAAACCTTTTCTTCCCTATTTTTCTTAACAGGCACAAGATGCTGGTCTTGGGGTGTCGATTTTACTATGTGTCAGAGCTCTTCAACTCAGATCAAGTGAGGATGAAGAAATGAAGGCATCAGTTTGTAAAACAATTGCTTGTCTTTTACCAGAAGACTTAGAAGTTAGACGAGCCTGTCAGCTTACAGAATTCTTAATTGAACCCAGTTTGGATGGATTTAATATGTTGGAAGAACTGTATTCTCAACCAGATCAAAAATTTGATGAAGAAAATGCACCAGTTCCGAATTCTCTCCGATGTGAGCTTTTACTAGCTTTAAAAGCCCACTGGCCTTTTGATCCTGAATTTTGGGACTGGAAAACTTTAAAACGACACTGCCACCAACTTTTGGGACAAGAAGCCTCAGATTCTGATGATGACCTAAGTGGCTATGAACTGTCTATTAATGACACAGATGTTTTAGAGTCATTTCTTAGTGATTATGAGGAAAGTAAAGAAGATAAACAATATAGAAGAAGAGATCTGACAGATCACCAAAAGGAGAAAAGAGACAAAAAACCCATTGGTTCTTCTGAAAGATACCAGAGATGGCTTCAGTATAAATTTTTCTGTTTGTTATGTAAGCGGGAATGTATAGAGGCCAGGATTCTTCATCATTCTAAGATGCATATGGAAGATGGAATTTACACCTGTCCGGTTTGTATTAAAAAATTCAAGAGAAAAGAAATATTTGTTCCTCATGTGATGGAACATGTTAAAATGCCACCAAGCAGAAGGGACCGCTCTAGAAAGAAGTTACTGTTGAAAGGCTCTCAGAAGGGAGTTTGTCCCAAGAGCCCTTCTGCAACACTAGAGCAAGGTCAGTCATTGAATGAACAAGCCAAAGGAGAGTCACATGAGTATGTCACATTCAGCAAATTAGAAGATTGCCACCTGCAAGACAGAGATTTGTACCCATGTCCTGGCACAGACTGTTCCCGTGTGTTTAAGCAGTTTAAATACTTAAGTGTGCATCTTAAAGCTGAACACCAAAATAATGATGAAAATGCCAAGCACTACTTAGATATGAAAAATAGAAGAGAGAAGTGTACTTACTGTCGACGACATTTCATGTCTGCTTTTCACCTGCGGGAGCATGAACAAGTGCATTGTGGTCCTCAGCCTTATATGTGTGTATCTATAGATTGCTATGCTAGGTTTGGATCAGTGAATGAACTGCTTAACCATAAACAAAAACATGATGATCTGCGTTATAAATGTGAATTAAATGGCTGTAATATTGTTTTCAGTGACTTGGGACAGCTTTACCACCATGAAGCACAACACTTTAGGGATGCATCTTACACATGCAACTTCGTTGGCTGTAAAAAGTTCTATTATTCCAAAATTGAATACCAGAATCACCTCTCAATGCATAATGTCGAAAGTTCAAATGGCGATGTGAAGAAATCAGTGAAACTTGAGCCTGCAGCAGGTGACAAGCAAGATTGTATTGATCAGCCCCACCTACTTGACCAAACTGATAAATCACATTTACCAGAGGATCTTCTTTTCTGTGCAGGATCAGCTAGTTCTCAAATAGAAACTGCAGAAAATCTGAAAGAAAACAGTGACAGTAATTCTAGTGATCAGTTAAGTCATAGCTCTTCAGCTTCCATGAATGAAGAGTTAATTGACACACTGGATCACTCTGAAACCATGCAAGATATATTATTGTCTCACGAGAAAGTCTTTGTGCCCTCCGGTTTAAAAGAAAAATGTTCCAATGTGGCAGTTTGTTTTGATGGGACTAAGTTTACCTGTGGTTTTGATGGCTGTGGTTCCACGTACAAAAACGCAAGAGGCATGCAGAAGCATCTAAGGAAGGTTCATCCATACCATTTCAAACCCAAAAAGGTAAAGACAAAAGATCTCTTTCCCTGTTTGGGTAATGAACATAATCCAACAACTGAAAAGTTTGATACAGAACCTAAACCTAGCTCAGATACAAACAGTGACTCCCCAGATGAAGGTCTAGATCACAATATTCATACTAAATGTAAACGAGAACATCAGGGTTATTCCTCAGAAGCCACCATTTGTGCTTCTAAAAGGCCGTGTACAGAGGATACCATGTTGGAACTTCTGTTACGCTTGAAGCATTTAAGCTTGAAAAACTCAATAACACATGGATCTTTCTCAGGGTCATTGCAGGGGTACCCATCCAGTGGTGCTAAGTCTCTTCAAGCGGTGTCACCTACAATCTCAGACCTTAATTTTCAGAATCAAGATGAAAATATGCCAAGTCAGTACCTGGCACAGCTGGCAGCCAAGCCTTTTTTCTGTGAGCTTCAAGGATGCAAATATGAATTTGTGACCAGAGAGGCTTTGTTAATGCATTATCTTAAAAAACATAATTACTCAAAAGAAAAAGTCCTTCAGCTAACCATGTTTCAACATCGGTATTCCCCGTTCCAGTGTCATATCTGCCAAAGGTCATTTACGAGAAAAACACACCTTAGGATTCATTATAAAAATAAACATCAAATTGGCAGTGACAGAGTAACTCAGAAACTATTAGATAATGAAAAATGTGATCATGAAGGCCCATGCTCAGTAGACAGGTTGAAAGGTGATTGTTCCGTGGAACTTGGAGGTGATCCCAACAGTAACTCTGAGAAGCCACACTGTCATTCTAAAAAGGATGAATGCAGTTCAGAAACAGATTTGGAGTCATCCTGCGAAGAAACAGAAAGTAAAACATCTGATATATCATCACCAATAGGTAGCCATAGAGAAGAAGGAGAAGGAAGAGAGGGGAGAGGTAGCAGGAGAACTGTTGCTAAAGGAAATCTCTGCTATATTTTGAATAAATACCACAAACCATTCCATTGTATCCATAAAACTTGCAACTCCTCATTCACCAATCTAAAAGGCTTGATTCGCCATTACAGGACTGTACATCAATACAACAAAGAACAGTTATGTTTAGAGAAAGACAAAGCGAGAACCAAAAGGGAACTTGTCAAATGCAAAAAGATATTTGCTTGCAAATATAAGGAATGTAACAAGCGTTTCCTGTGTTCTAAAGCTCTTGCTAAGCACTGTAGTGACTCTCATAACCTAGACCACATTGAAGAGCCGAAAGTGCTTTCTGAAGCAGAGTCAGCGGCCAGGTTTTCCTGTAACCAGCCTCAGTGCCCTGCTGTTTTTTATACATTCAGCAAGTTGAAGCACCACTTGATGGAACAGCATAATATTGAAGGAGAAATACATTCAGATTATGAAATTCATTGTGATCTTAATGGCTGTGGCCAGATTTTCACCCATCGCAGTAATTATTCTCAACATGTATATTATCGACATAAGGACTATTATGATGATCTGTTTAGAAGCCAGAAAGTGGCCAATGAAAGGCTACTAAGGAGTGAAAAGGTGTGTCAAAAAACTCACCCTCAGGGGCATGAACATCAGACTACCAGGAGATCGTTTAATGCTAAGGCTAAAAAATGTGGCTTAATCAAAGAAAAGAAAGCTCCGATTAGTTTTAAAACAAGAGCTGAAGCCCTCCATATGTGTGTGGAGCATTCTGAGCACACGCAGTACCCTTGCATGGTTCAGGGATGCTTATCTGTGGTGAAGTTGGAGAGCAGCATAGTGAGGCATTACAAACGTACCCATCAGATGAGTAGTGCCTATTTAGAGCAACAGATGGAAAATCTTGTCGTTTGTGTTAAGTACGGTACCAAAATTAAGGAGGAGCCCCCTTCTGAAGCAGAGCCCTGTATAAAGAAAGAAGAAGATAGAAGCTGTGAATCAGAGCTCACAAAGCACAGCCATTCCCCAGGTGACAGTAGCATACCTGTCCAGACCGCCGATTCCCTTTATCCAGGTGAAAGGGATGGAGGTCAGAAAGGATGTACAGAAAGCAACCCGGTTTTTGATGCAGATACTCTGCTCTACAGAGGAACTTTGAAATGTAACCATAGTTCAGAAACCACTTCTTTGGAACAGTGTAACACAGTTCAGCCTCCTCCTTGTAAAATAGAAAATTCCATACCTAATCCTGATGGGACTGAAAGTGGGACTTATTTCACAAGTTTCCAGCTGCCTTTACCAAGGATCAAAGACTCAGAAACCGGGCAGCAAAGTTCAGGGCAAGAAAACACTGTAAAAAATTCAACCCATGTCCCAAAAGAGAATTTTAGGAAGCATCCACATCCCAGGTCATTTGATTTGAAGACTTACAAACCCATGGGATTTGAATCTTCATTTCTGAAATTTATTCAGGAAAGTGAAGAGAAAGAAGATGATTTTGATGACTGGGAGCCTTCAGAGCACTTACCATTAAGTAATTCTTCACAACCCAGTAATGACTTAACAGGGAGTGTTATGGCAAATAATATGGTGAATGACAATGACCCTGAAGTTGACATACCTCATTCTTCCAGTGACTCTGCAATTCACGAGAACCTGACTGCAATCCCACCTTTAATAGTAGCTGAAACGACAACAGTTCCTCCCTTGGAAAACCTGAGGGTCGTATTGGACAAAGCATTAACAGACTGTGGAGAACTCGCCTTAAAACAGCTTCATTATCTTCGGCCAGTGGTTGTCCTTGAAAGATCTAAGTTTTCCACACCAATTTTAGAGTTGTTTCCAACAAAAAAGACAGATGAGCTTTGTGTAGGAAGTTCCTAAATAGCAATTTTGTTTTAGAAACAGACTGGCTCCAACACTGCAACATGGGGACAATTGCCAACTCGAACAAAGGCTGAGAACCAGCCACACCATTGTTTAGGGTAGAATAGGCTGTGTATTTACATGAATGTATAATATCTATGTCAGCAGTATTGGCTGAGTCCATTAGCTCTCCAGTTGGTTTATTGATTGGTTTTTTTTTGTTTGTTTATTAAAAAAAAATGGAACTGTATTCTTGTTTGGTGCTAATTAATACATCAAAATATATTGGGGCTTCCTTTTTCAAATTAAGTGTGCATGATTGTATATGGAACAAATACTAAGATCCCAGGGTGGGAGGGCTAGGGAAAGGGATATGTTCTTACTTGACTTGAATGTGCACCTGAGGGTGCTCTGTGTAATATATTGTACACTACAGCATCTTATATTTTTTGAGTTGAGTTTCAATAAATTACAATTTTTCACCCATTTTTTGTTTAGTCATAATGAGTTTTCATGCCACACATAAATTGGAATTGCACTTATATTTTCTGGAATGTGCACTTATATTTTACCCCAGTAGTTTTTTGTTTCTTATTAACCAAACCATTCAGATGAAGCTTCCTTTTGAATGACTATTGTCTTAAAATTTTTGTGGAAAGAAAATTCCGAGACAGAATAATTAACTCTGGGAGTCAAGATAGCTCCCAGAAGAGGATGTCCAGGAGTTGTCCAGGTAGAAAGGAGAGCGTATGCCGAACATAATGTGAAGGGCACAGCAAATTCAGAGATGTAAAGTCATGTTTCCAGGCAACTACAAATAATTTGATAGGCTGTCAGTAAAAGGGGAGCACTGGAGCGGATGAGATTATTGTAGAGATAGGCAGGAACCAAACCATGAACACTAAGGACTTTGACTTGAGTCCATAGGCAGCTGAGAGCCTTTGAAGAATTTTAAACAAAACATTCATGTTAATAATCTATAGATAACTTGAAATGAGTGTGATTTCAGGGGCTGAGAATTGAAACAGTAGATATTAAGACTGTTGAAGTAATTGAGGCAAACTTGGTGAGAGTCTGTACTGACAACTGCAGCAGAGGGATGAGTAGACGAAATTGAAAAATTCAAGAGGATTATTGGATGTTGGAGGGTGAAGAAAACGTTTTGAGGAAAACTTAAGGTTCAGTAGTGATACAACCAATTGAGGTGGGACTACAAAAGGAAGAAATGGATTTGGGGGAAGAGGATGGAATGTTTTCTTATAAATACAGCAGCTTTATTCTCTGTTCCTTTTAAAGTTTGCAGCCACTTTCATTAGCTAGCAATGGAACGACTCATACTCCTAATACCCCTTTCTTATGCCTCTGGTTAAGATTTTAAGATCTTTTCTCTAACCCTTAAACCTTGTTTTATCAGCTCTTCAGGGATTTCATTCTGCCACCTCCTCACCCTAAGAGTCTGAAGCACCCCCCAAGCCCAAGTCATTCCTTGGCTCAGGTCGTAGTAGGTAACAGGATTCTCAAACAAGATTCTGTTGAAAGAAAAAGTGACAGTAGAACATCTGAGAGGTTGAGGTCACTCCTGACTCCTTTGGGATCTTTGGCTGATTTCTTCTGTGGGCTTCAGTTTCCTCACTTACGAAGTGAGGCGGTGTAGGTGATGATTTTGAAAGGTCCTTATCTGTGATCTGAGCATGAGAAATAACCAGAGGCCTCATTTAAAAAATTCCTAATACTAGAGATTTTTACATCAGACCAAGAGAAAGCTGCTAATTTATTTAAGACTCAACTATATCCAGCCAAAAAAAAAATTGTAAAAATTTAAAAATAAAGGGGAGGGCTTCCCTGGTGGCACAATGGCTAAGAATCCGCCTGCCAGTTCAGGGGACATGGGTTCGAGCCCTGGTCCAGGAAGATCCCACATGCCGCGGAGCAACTAAGCCAGTGAGCCACAACTACAGAGCCTGCACCCTAGAGCCTGCGAGCCACAACTACTGAGCCCGTGCACCACAACTACTGAAGCCTGCATACCTGGAGCCCGTGCTCCGCAACGAGAAGCCCGCGCACCGCAACGAAGAGTAGCCTCGGCTCGCTGCAACTACAGAAAGCCCGCACGCAGCGATGAAGACTCAACGCAGCCAAAAATAAAATTTTAAAATAATAAAAATAAAGGGGAATTCCCTGGTCATCCAGTGAGTAGGGCTCTGCACTCCCACTGCAGGGGGCAGTTTCAATCCCTGGTCAGGGAACTAAGATCCCACATGCCGCCCAGTTCAGCCAAAATAAAATACACTCAACTATATCCATTCAACCACCTCTAACTCCTACCTCCTGGAAGGACCAAGTGAGTCCATTTGCAGTGGAACCAAACCCTAATTTTCAGAACCCAATTGAAGGTTTGCTTTAAGATGACCCTAAGATCATTTTCTGTTCCAGTTGTAGCGGCTTGCTTCGTTTGATCTTTATTGAAGACAATGTTCTGTTAAAAACCAGCATGTGTGATTATATGATAATACAGAAGATCAGAGGGTTATTTTTGAAGTTTTTAGTACTGTCATTTTTACTTGATGTCTCTTTGGGGTTTGTCCCCAACCCCTGACACAGACCTGGAAGCACTGAGTTTGTGCCCCCTAAAATGATAGGTGGAAGTCGAGAATGCCAGACACTTTGATTCTTGAATTTTACCCAGAATTCTCTTGCTTCCATGTTTCCCCATGTTCATGAGCACATGTGTGAAAGAGAGCGAATCATTAGTGATTAGCCTTCCTAGGGATTTCATCCCTAACCTATCCCCTCGGTCCCAGGTTACCTACTTTTTTTTTTTTTTTAAAGAAGATGTTGGGGGTAGGAGTTTATTTATTTATTTTTGCTGTGTTGGGTCTTCGTTTCTGTGCAAGGGCTTTCTCTCGTTGTAGCAAGCAGGGGCCACTCTTCATCGTGGGCCTCTCATCTCACTATCGCAGCCTCTCGTTGCGGAGCACAGGCTCCAGACGCGCAGGCTCAGTAGTTGTGGCTCACAGGCCTAGTTGCTCCACGGCATGTGGGATCCTCCCAGACCAGGGCTCGAACCCGTGTCCCCTGCATTAGCAAGCAGATTCTCAACCACTGCGCCACCAGGGAAGCCTGTCCCAGCTTACCTACTTTTGACCTGCACTGTGAAGGACAGTCACTGGAGAACAACAGAGTTAGTCATTAGCCAAATATTTAAAGATAATTCCAGATGTTTTGGGAGATAAAAATAACAAAGCAGATTTGTTACAGGATCTGCTATCATGGAGCTTTAATGTGAGAGCTGGCGTAGCTTAAACATTTTAATCACAGTGTGGTCATGGATCAGCAGCATGGGCATCACCTAGGAGCTTGTTCAAATGTAGAATGTCAAGTCCAGACCTCCTGGTCCAAAATCTGCATTTCAGTAAGATCTCCAGATGACTTACAGGCACAGAAAAGTTCTAGAAGCAGTGGCCCAGAATACGAAGTGGGAAGTGCTGTGAGAATGCAGGATAATTACACTTTTTTTTTTAGCACTTTACATAAAATTACCTTGTTGAATTTTCATAACTCCATGAAGTCAGTACTGTTAGTATTCTTATTTGACAGATAAAAACTTAGGAGAGGGATGAAGTGTCTTGCCTAGCTGATAAAGCTAGGAAGAGGTGGAGCCCAGTTTCCAATCTCATCTGACTGGAAAAATGTCAGGGAGGGGAACTTACTGTGAAGGAAGAAAGATGGAAAGTGGCAGGTGGTATTTAAAGTACCACAAATACCACAGTTCTGTAATTAAGCTGTAATTTTTGTGAAAGTGAGTAGTGGGAAATAAAGTTTGAAGCATAGGTAAAAAGCCAGGTCATGCAGATCCAACTCCAGTCATATGTCCAGTGTTGACAGTTACTCATTTGAGAAAGAGGTGGAAAGGAGAAACTACTGTTTCTGTGAATATCGTGTGACTTATGGAAAAGTCAGTTTTTCTTCCGGAAAGAAACTTCTGAAAATCAGACAAGTTGCTTGGTGTCCCCTCTTCACCCCCATGGTAGACTGTGAGGCCTCGCGGCTTTCTACTCCTGATTCGGGACACGACCTCCTATTATGTACAGCTGAGTCTGCAAAGAGTGGCCCACTGTGCTAGCAGGCCTGCTTTGTCTACACTTGCAGAAATATAGCCTGTGACGGCCTGCATTTGGAGGCCTGAACCTCTCTGAGGAAGTAACTGGGATAGTCAGGAGATTTAAAAACCTGTCAACCTGTATTTGGCAGGTTTAGCCTGGAAAAGAGAAGCCAAGAGGCATAGGAAAGCTATAGCCAGATATTTACTAAGCACACACCTTCTGCCAGCTTCTGGGGAGAATGTTGAACATGACAGGGCACATTTCCTGCATCCTGGAGATTAGAGTCTAGTCAGGAAGACAGACATTAAACAAAACACTACAAAAAATTAGTTAAGTAAAAGTGCTACAAAAGATGCCCTGACTGAGGGAACCAAAAAAGAGGACAGGAAAATCTTCCTTAAAGGAAGCAATGTTTAAACCTGAAGAAATAATAGGAGTTAGGATAATCCAATTATGTGCCAAGGCTTTGTGGTATAACAGCTTGGTGTGTTAGTGACATTGACAAATCTAGTAGAGCTATAGAGTTAAGAGAATAAAAGGGAAAGGGGTAGGAGAGAAGATTGGATAGGTCAGCAGGAGCCAGGTATTTTAGTGCCTGTCACTATGGTCTGGATTTTGGATTTTGTTTGAAGGACAATGAAGAACCTAGTGAAGCTTTGAAAGTAGGCACTGCATAAATCATAAGTTGCAGTGTAAGTCAAGAAGTCCTAATAGGGCACAAAGTGGAAGTGACTGAGGGATGGATGGATGGATGACACTAAAGGTGGGCTGAGATACCTCGCATGGTGATAAATGCATCATTGGAGGTGTTCTGGCGGCCGAGAGGCGAGTCAAACAATAAATGGGTTTTCAGACTAGATTCTCTTTGAGGGAGGGACATTATACTATTGAGATCCACAATACCTTGCATTTGGTCATAAACATCACTATAAATAATAGTTGCCCTCTTTTACACAAATTATCAAATTCTCATTACAGTAGCCCTACAAGGTAGGAATTACTCTCACTTTACCAATGAAGATATTGAGCCTCAAGTTAAGTAACCTGCCCAAGGTAACAAAGTTAGTGAATAGTACAGCCAGAATTTGAACCCAGATCCATTATACTCCCGAAGGCCTATCCTCTTAACAGCTACCCTATAAAGCTTCTATAGAAACGAGTACACAAATGTGGTAATAGGCACTTGATGATTGACCAGTTTAGGCTATAAAGATACTTGGAATTCTTCTAGGGGACTCTGTATTTACTTAAAAATATTCGAATGCCTGCTAAGTACCAAGCACTAGGGATACAGTAGTCAATAAAATGGACTTTGTCCTTGTCTTCCTTGAGTTTACAATAGTCAGGGAAGATATATTAAACCCAAAATTGCACAAATAACCTTAATCGTGTCAAGTGCTTTGAAAGTAAAGTCTAAGGTGCCATGTAACAGGGGGATCTCATCTAGTATAGGAAGTCTTGGGTAATGATTCGGTTGTCACAACCATATTTTTCTCCTAAAAGTTTTTGGTTATCATTCTTTAATGGGTTCTGACATATGTTTAACTTGTTATAGTAAAATCCCAAGTCTTATCTGAGTAATTTGTATTCCTTTCTAGAAAAGATTCTGGTTGTGGTCAGTCACTAGCAGACTATGGGTTTAACATCATTAGCAGTCGCTCCTAAATCAGTAGGTCATTTCGCCCTGACATGGTACTATATATCCAACAACATTCTAGACTCCGCTTCCTGGATGTGTCCCTGACACGTCAAGCAACTTGCCATACCTCTGATTCCTGCAAGAACAAAACAGTTATTCTTTCTCCATCAGGCTTCCCTATTCATCTTCTTTCTTTCAGTCAACCAGATGAACAAATCAGAATAGCATCAGACAATATTTTTCTAAAAGTTGTCATAACTGACCCTTTCTCTCCTTACTTACCATGCCCCGCCCCCCTCCTCTTGATGCAAACCCTCTTTTGGATTCTTGCTGTCTTGGTAAATGATCTCACAATTTATATTATATGCTTGTGTGTGAACTACCTTTTTTTCATGTAAGATTTTTGGGAACAGACCTTATATTTTATACTTTCATACCTCCTTGTTGAGTAGATAGGTACTAGTCAGTAAATAATGGATTTGATAACATGGCATATAGGTTATGGTACAGCATGCTACTGTTTACAAAGTGCTTAGGAAATTATACCATTTGTTCCTAGTATAAATCTTATGAAGGAGATGTAAACAGATGAGCAAAATGAGGCTCAAATATGTCAAAAGCTTTTCCAAAGATCACGATTTCTAAGCAGTAGTGACATATGAAAAAGGAAATGCTACAAAATGATCCAGTAAGAACCTCCCTCCACATTTACCAAGTAAACTATTCGCTCTTTAGGAAAGCCCTTTTTAAATCCTGTCTCTTCTCTCTCCACTTAACCTCAGTTTTCTCAGTTGAAATGTGAAAATAATTGCTCTCCATCCCATGGATTGTTGGAAATGTTCTATACACTGTTTAAGAGGGTAGCCACTAGCCACACGTGGCTACTTAAATTTACATTTAATAAAATGTAAAATTCAGTTCCTCAGCCACACTGTCCACATTTCAAGTGACTAGTGTCTTCCACGTTGGACAGAGCAAATATAGAACATTTCCACCGTTGCAGAAAGTTCTGTTGGACAGTGCTGTGTTAGAGCTAGGACTTGCCGAAGATTAGAGAGAGTGCTATGACTGAACTGAAAATTCAGACTACTGTCTGCTTGGTTTTGAGTGAGAAGGTTCAGTGGGTGAGTGGGAAACAAGCTGAGCTTCAGAACCGTGATATCACAAAGCACAGCTCACAATGGCTTCAGAACCGGACTCCCAGACAACTCTTCCTAACTCGTATCTAGGTTCCTAAAGCCTCTGCACATGCAGTTCCTGGAGCTGCTGTTATATTAAAATGTCACCTTTGTCTTCTATCTGGGACATCATCTCTCTGAGCTCGATATGGAATTATCTACAAGCAACTTTTCTGGGAGAGACTAGTGTGCCTCAGCAAGCACGTTTGGGGCTACTAGATAATCTTGTTCCGGCTCTGCAAGTGATCCTGGGGATTTCCTTTTTGATTTTGTTGGGAATAGGAGTATATGCCTTATGGAAACGAAGTGTTCAGTCAATTCAGGTTATACTCTTTCGTTACAGAGAAATTTAAATAGTTTTACATTGAAATTTGGTCAGTTCCCTCCCATATTGCTGCCACCCAGTTTTAAGACCATGCATATAAACCAGAGTGAACCTTTGTCTCTGAAGTTGGTTGAAAGTACGTTATCCTTAAAAACTTCCACCGGTTAGGTTTTTGGCATAAAAATGGTCTTTCTCACAATGATCTTTGGCTTGTCTTATGATAAAACACATTAAAGAAGTTCATAATCTGAGAAGGCAGCCTTACCTCCAAATTTTTTTGATCATATATTTGTATTCATCTTTGAGTGTCTAACCGTGTGCCAGACACCGTGTGGAGTACCTCTTATAGAATAGCACTGCAAGTATAACTGGGATCTTGGGTTTCGCCTTTCTGTTCTTACTGTGCCTTTGCTCTGTAACTGATGAGGAAGCGTGTATATTTATTTAGTCATCACAATGAATATACAGGGGCTCTTTTGGGGAATAGGAGTACAATTGGCTGGGATTATGAAAAACATTTAGGATTTTACAAACATACCTCTGTTTAATTACCAATTATAGCTATATTGACAATATAGTTAAAATGCTTTGAGAATCCCAACAGTTCCATGAAATAGAGGTTATTTTCATATGACGAACTAGGAAACTGAGGTGCACTGAGGTTCAGCCTAAATTTAAGGAGACGGGACTTAAAGAGGGCTTTGTTAAAGGGTGACTGGTTTACTTGGTAAATGCTGAGATAAGTTATTACTGGATTATTTTGTAGCGCTCACTTATTTTCATGTCACTACTGTTGAGAAATCAGTCACGTGCATTCTCTTAATCTCTCAAAACCTTGCATGGTAGGCAGGGCAGGGATTATTATCTCCATTTTGTAGGTGAGCGAACTTGGTTATCACTGACCCAAGGTGACATAGATTGTAAAAGCTGAGATTTGAACCCAATTTTTAGGATTCTAAATTAAATTCTTCTCCAAAAATCTCATTTAATATAGTCCAACTGACCTAAATCCCCAACAGGGATTTGTGTGTCTACATATTCATATACATGTATTTCAGTTAGAATATAGAAGAATAGAAGGCAAAACACCAAACTCTTATCTGTACTTCTGGGTTCTGCTCTTGTTTGGTTATTGTTTAATTCAATCAGAAAGATGAATTTTGCAGCCCTCCAGACACCTCAGCCAAGAAAAAGAGGTAGTATAACAGAGTGGTTAATAAGCTCTGGAGTCAGACTACGGGGGCTTCTTCATTCTATCACTTGCTGTGTGATGTGAGAGCAGTCACTTAGCCTGTAAACCCCAGTTTCCTTATCTGTGAAATCGGTTTGCTAACAGTGCCTCCCTCAGGGTTTTGGTGAGGATTAAAGGAGATCTTGTATGTATAAAGCTTAGCACACAGTAGTACTCAGTAAGCAGTGCTAGTTATTATAAGGAAAAAAGATGATTTTTTTTATTTTCCCACCAGGACTCTGTCCTAGCACATTAAAAAAATTTTTTTTCTATGACCAGGAAATCCAGTGTTTCAGACCACTGTGTCCTAAGAGAATATACATGGAAATCAGAATTCCTGGATTCCAGTCCTGGCTCTACCATTTCCAAATATATGACCTTGGACAATGACAGAGTCCAAACTGCAAGGCATCTAAATGGTTATCCAGCTCTGTTTTTTTCTACATAAATAGGTCCTGCATAGGGAAGGAAACTCCTAGCACAGAGCCTTGCATGAGGCAGACTTTCAGCAAACAGTATCTACTATTATTTTTTAAATTATATTAATTACAATAATCCCTGACCTGCCTACCACTCCACTTTGTGATAAAGATCAAAAGACAAAATAGGTGTGAAGATGTTTTGTTAGACAGAAGGCTTGGCATAGGAATGAGGGATTATTATTACTTCTAGAGTCATCTTTTGTTTTTGCATCTACAGTAAACTGTGGCATTTCACATTTATAAACAAGTAACGTTCAACTTCTGTTGTTTTATTTTAGAAAATATTGTTGTTTGCAATCATACTCTACAAACTTTACAAGAAAGGCTCAGATTTTTTTCAGGCTTTGCTGGTCAACCCAGAAGGGAATGGTCTCCCATTTCAAGACAATAATATCTTCCTATCTTTGGGTCTGCAAGAGAAAATTCTAGAAAAGCTTCAGACAGTGGAAAACAAAATGAAGGACCTGGAAGGGATGATCATTTCCCAAAAACCTGCCACAAAGAGGGATTGCTCCTCTGAGCGCAACTGCAGCTGCTCTGACTGCCAGAGTCCCTTACTTACATCAGGGTTTACATCCACATCTGAAATGTGATGGACTCCAATCTTTTCTAGAAAAGCACTGTTTCCCTCATGTGTACAGTGGTGTATCAATAAAGACAGAACTATATTGAAATTACCCAGCCAGGACTGGCTCTCCATTCAGCAGGGCCCAGCTTCCACTTGTGTGTGTGGTGGGGTTACGTGGGGGATCGTGGTGGTTAAAAATGTCTGAGATTGTGGTGCCCACTTGGCAGGCTGGAGACCCTAAGCAGCCATATAGAAAAGGAATCATGGGAGTGGGAAAAGAAGGGAGAGTAGTCAGGGATGTGGCCTTGAGCTCCATGCTGAAGAGGTTGGATTCGATATAATAAAAACAGCAAGAAAGTGCTGTTAAGGGTGATGCTGTGGACTGTCCTATAAAGAGGGAGGCTGGCTCTTGTGCTGGTTTTTGGCCTAAAGATAAATACGTGGCCTGGAGTCTCCCTGCATTAATTATTCAGAGGTGGGCAAGGGTGGGGCTGGACATAAAGGAGATTGTTTGATTTTATCCAACTTTTACTAATTCTTATTCTGTGCTAAGAAAGCATTGTGATCATCCTTGGGAATCTGTTCTGAGTGCTTCTGGAGCACTCAGTTTGGTTGGTTGGACAGGTCATTTCAGAACAAGGGATTATAAAAATAATACAGGGAATTCCCTGGCGGTCCAGTGGTTAGGACCCCGCGCTTTCACTGCCGAGGTCGTGGGTTCAATCCCCGGTCAGGGAACTAAGATCCCGCAGCCGTGCAGCCAAAAAAAAAAAAAAAAAGATAATACAGAACAAGGGTCATATCTTAGCTTAGGTGAATTCTCCTCGTGTGAATCCTAGCTTAGCAGGGAGGGAAGAAGGGAAGGAGGCACGTACCTGCCATTCCACTCAATGAGTGTGTCCCCTGCTGAGAAAGATGGCGTACTGGGGAGATGGTGGTAGATGGTTGTCTCAGTGGGTCTCAGATTCCACAAGCCTTATCGTGTGCGCATTTTGCCACAGTAAATGTGATTACAGTCATTGAAACACTTTGTAACCATCTGACACCTAAATGAAATACTTTATAAACAGTGGTTTGTTGCCATGCTGGAGGAAAACTGGCTGCCTTGTTCCACAGGAGACAACACATAAGTCTCCCAAGTGATGCCAAGCAGGGCCCTGTGGGGTTCCCGGGCATGGAGGGGTTTTTGTCCCCCATTTCTTGTAGGCAAGACTCCAGCCTCCATGACCTTCCCTGAGTGCCAAAGGGCAGATCTGAACAGTTGCTCATCTAGGGAGGAGCAGCCAGGAAACCACCTGAGGCAGGATTAAAGGGACCAGAGAAGCTCATCAAGATTAGGAGACCACCAGAGACCCTCCACACACCCTAATCCTGTCAGCAGCCCCACCCTTTTGCAACTTTGCTGAAGAAAGAAGAATGCAAGACTGTCGCTGCCTAGATCCTTATCACATACCTCTGACCACTACCCCGGACGAGGGGGGGCACAGTTCTCGAGGCACTAGCCTGCGGTGTTCCCTCTCTGCCTGGCAAAGAAATAAAGCCACTCTTTCTTTCTCCTCCGTAACTCTGTCGCTGTATTTCTGTTTGGCGTCGGTGTACAGAGAACCAAGGTTTTGGCATGACAAGTGACATCTTCCTAAGGGATTTCTGCAGGTAATTCTGGTCATAATTTTTGTCCAGTGCATGGGAGTTAGAATGCAACTCCTGAATAAAGGTGAGACTTCACTGTGTAGTGCAAGAACAGGCTGGTGAATACAGGGCGGGGCCAGGAAAGCCTTGGCAGAGGAGGTGACACTGAGTTGTCCCATAAGGGGTTACACAGGCAGACACTGAAATGGAAAGTATTCCTGCTGGTGGGCTTACCACAGAGCCATGTGAGAGAGAGGATGGCTTACTTGGAGGGCAAGGAGAGTTTCAGGGTGACTGAGAACTGCCTATTTCCAGAGCGACAATGAAGGATTTTGGCTTCAGGGAAGGACACACTAACCTCATCCTCAGATCAGCTTTAATTTCTGATGTGAACAGAACAGATGGGAGTTATCAACAATGTGCATTATCTGACGGTGTAGGTGGGAAGGTTTTGAACTGTGCTGCTGAAGGAGTGCCACGCAATCTTTTAAAGTCAGTGTCTCAATTTTTTGTGCTAAATTTCAGTTGCCTTCGTGCACAGTTCCAGTCTTTTTGTCTTGGTTACCACTCTGGGGTATATCAAAGGAAAGTGTCAGAAGAAGGTCTAGAAGAGTAGAGTGATGTCAGGTAATGAAGGGCCTTAAAGTTCATGCCATACTGTTGGGAATGGCCCAGTGAAGGTTTTTAAACAGGGGAGTAACATAGATTTGGTAGTCTGTGTGGGAGACAGAGGATAGAATGAGCTAGATGCAAAAGAAACTGATGGGGTTGAAACAGTAGGGAAGGGGGCACGGCACAACCTTTAAAAGAATGACATAGCCCGGGGACACGACATAAACTGATTAGAAACAAATAGGTCCAAGATGGCGGACAAGTAGACTTCCACTAGACCTTGAGCCTCAGTATACACTAATTGTAATACAGCGTGCTAAATGACACAGCCAGAGGCACCATGACCGTTCCAAGGCCGACCATAAAGGTCAAAAAGTGCTCCACAACAAGAGAAGCCACCGCAATGAGAAGCCCGCACACCTCAACAAAGAGTAGCCCCTGCTCACCACAACCAGAGAAAGCCCGCATGCAGCAACGAAGACCCAACGCAGCCAAAAATAAAAATAAATAAATAAATTAAAAAAAAAAACTACAATGAGGTATCGCCTCACACCAGTTAGAATGGGCATCATCAGAAAATCTACAAACAACAAATGCTGGAGAGGGTGTGGAGAAAAGGGAACCCTCTTGCACTGTTGGTGGGAATGTAAATTGATACAGCCACTATGGAGAACAGTATGGAGGTTCCTTAAAAAACTAAAAATAGAATTACCATATGACCCAGCAATCCCACTACTGGACATATTCGCAGAGAAAACCATAATTCAAAAACACATGCACCCCAGTGTTCATTGCAGCACTATTTACAATAGCCAGGTCATGGAAGCAACCTAAATGCCGAATGGATAAAAAGATGTGGTACATATATACAACGGAGTATTACTCAGCCATAAAAAGGAACGAAATTGGGTCATTTGTTGAGACGTGGATGGATATAGAGATTGTCATACAGAGTGAAGTAAGTCAGAAAGAGAAAAACAAATATTGTATATTAACGCATATATGTGGAACCTAGAAAAATGGTACAGATGAACCAGTTTGCAGGGCAGAAATTGAGACACAGATGTAGAGAACAAACGTATGGACACCAAGGGGGGAAAATGGTGTGGGTGCGTGGTGGTGGTGTGATGATTGGGAGATTGGGATGGACATGTATACACTGATGTGTATAAAATGATGACTAATAAGAACCTGCTGTATAAAAAAATAAATTAAATTTAAAAAAAAAAGTGGGCAGTGGCCCAATTCCTGAAAATCCCCACCCCTTCCCCAAAATAGCTGGAATACTCCTCCCACTCATTTAGCCTATGAAATTACCCACCCCTATAACAACTGACAACCCCATACCCTGGGGCCACTCTCACCTTCTGAGATGGCCCACACTGTCTGTGGAGCGTGTTTCTCCCTAAATAAATCCACTTCTTACCTATCACTTTGTCTCTCACTGAATTCTTTCTGTGATGAGACATCAAGAACCTGAGCTTCATTAAGTCCTGAGACCAGGTGTGATCTCAGTTAAAAGACCGTGGGTGCAAGTCCCAATCTGAGTTACACGGTTTTGGGGTCACCTTGTTCCTGGCCCTCAGTTCCCCAGAAAAGATAAACGATTCTCACCACAATCATAAGAGATTGATACCAAGTATTCATTCCTAGTGGGGGGTCATTCTTTTCTTGAGATCAGATCACTTATGTCCAAGGCATCAATTAAGAGATCTTGGATGCTTGGCAAACAGAGAATCAAGGCAAAATAGGGAAAGGGTTTGAGAGCCATTTTATCATTCAGGTTAGATGGGGTAGATGAGCTACCTTACACCAGTGGCCACACACTAGGGAGGAGCATTCGTACCCTCTTCTTTGGCAAAACCCTGACAATAGCCTGTTTTAAGGCTCCCATGTCAGTCTCCACACGGACCAGCCCATCTATTAACACTATCTTTCTGCAAAGGGGAACAAGTTATTACTTTCCATGATTCCCTTCTCCCTCCACCCCTACCACCCTAGTCCAAGCCACCAGCATGTCTCACCTGGATTTATGAATTGGCCTCCTAACTGGACTCCCTGCTTCCATCTGTGTCCCCTTTCAATTTATTCTCTACAGAGTAGGTGAAAAGATCATTTTACTTCTCTGTTCAAAACCTTTCAATGGCTTATTATTTCCCTCTGAGTAAAGGTCAAGTTCTTAACTAAAAGACTTTGCATTACAGCATGATCTGCATACCCCTCCTTCTTATTTTTTTCACTCTTTCCCCACTCCCTTACTACTCCTCAAATATGCTAAGCATTGTCACACCTCAGGGCCTTTGCTCTTGCTGTTCACTGTGCATGGCACACTTCTCCCAGACCCACACGCCTTGGCTTCTTCTCTTACTTTCTTTTGGTCTGTACTCAAATGTCAGCTAATCTTGTAAGCAGATAGGGTAGGGGACCCCAGAGAAAAAGAACCAGGCATGGCTTTCTTGATATAAGAGAAGCCATTTTAGGCCTATGCCATTTTGTGATCTAAGCCTGGCCACATTGCTTGCCCTTGAACAGGTCTCAGTAATTAATGAGTTTAAGGGAACAAAAGAAGGCAGGAACAAAGGAAAAGCAGTCAAGAAACAATAGTTCAAAATATCGTATATTAACGCATATTTGTGGAATCTAGAAAAATGGTACAGATGAACTGGTTTGCAAGGCAGAAATAGAGACACAGACGTAGAGAACAAACGTATGGACACCAAGGGGGGAAAAGAGAGGTGGGATGAATTGGGAGATTGGGATTGACGTATATACACTAATATGTATAAAACAGATAATTAATGAGAACCTGCTGTATAGCACAGGGAACTCCACTTTGCTGTCCAGTAGAAACTAATACAACATTGTAAAACAACTATACACCAGTAAAAAAAAAAAAAAGAAAGAAAGAAAGAAAAGAAACAATAGTTCAGTGCTAAAACAGATTCCTGTAAGAATCTGGTACATATCTTTGAGCTGTTCTTCAGGAACTTAAGTCCCCACCCAGGTGAAGGATGGTAACTACATGAAAAGATCCCAAACTGGGTGGAACCAAAGGAATGATGATGTTGACCTTTTCTGATCCTCATGACTTCAGTCAACTAGAGCTTGGGCTCTGGCAACCTTTGCCCCAATTCTATGCTGAATTCTCCTCTGCTCAAGCTCCTTCACGAATATGCTTAAACTTCCCCAATTTTGCTGTTCGGGGAGACACTGCTTTGGGAAAGATCCTTGGTGTTCTCCTTACTTGCTGCAAGTAGTAAATCCTTCCTTCTCCCACTCTTTGGCTAGGTTGTGTCTTTTGTTTTTGTTTTTGTTTTTGGCTGTGCCTTGCGGCTTGCAATATCTTAGTTCCCCGACTAGGGACTGAACCCAGGCCCTCGGCAGTGAAAGCATGGAGTCCTAACCACTGGACCGCCAGGGAATTCCCATTGGTTGTGTGTTTTGGCTCGATACCCACCAAGAGGTGACCCAGTCTTTGAGTAACAACCTGAGAGCTCTTCCTTGACCATCTTACAGCGCCCCTGCCAACACACTACATCCCTCTTTCCCTGCTTTTTCTTCATAGCACTTACCACCTCCTCTGCTTTTACTGTTACATATATGCTTCTTATCTGTCAACTCCTCATCCACCCTAGCCCACTAAGAATGTTAAGTTTCAGGAGAGGAAGGGGCTTTGGTTCACTGCTATATCCCCAGCACCTAGAACCCTGTCTGGTACTTAGCAGACACACAGTATTTGTTGAATAAATGAGTGAATTCCAGTTTTGACTTTTAGAAACCTCATACCAGCTTCCTGATCCCTTATCTCCTCAGACACATGGTGACAGATCAACTATGGTGCAATTCTCCCAAGTATGGTGAGCTAGTAGCTAATCCTTATTGGACACTTATTCAGAGCCAGACACATGACTAAGAGTTTTATATGATTTTTCTCATTTGATCCTCACAGTGTGAGGGGTAAATACTATTATTCTCATTTTACTGATGAGGAAGTGATGCACAGAGGGGTTGCGCTGTTAATATGTGGTGCAGCTGTGACTAGAACGTAAACAATGACTCTAAACCTGTGCCCTTAGCCACACAGTTTGGGTGGCAGGGGCTTTGTGAGGATTTGGACTAACTGCAGCAGGCTGGGTGGACCCAGACAGAAGACAAGACTGAAGAGGACATAGCAGTGATAGTCCAAGTGAGCATTCTGAAAAAATGTTTATCCCCTCATATTTTTAAGTTGATATCTAAAAGTTTTCATCATAAATTGAAATAGTTGCAATGGATGTAAATTCTGGCAAATTGTAAATAATGACAATATAAGATAAAACTGTTAAATCTTTCTTCATAGTGTGTCCAACAGAATCTACGTAACAATTGAATAACCATCACCCATTTAAAAGTACATGAATGAGCTCTTTAACATTCGATAATTCTACACTGTTCCTTTATAACTTATATTTATGTTCCACTTCCCCATGTTATCCAAATGTAACACTTTTTATGTTTGAAAAACATTTTATAGATCACATCTTTGCAATAAAAATATGTATGTATTAAAGTAAAATTTAAATTTTTTTCCTGTAATTGTATGGCTCTACATATTAGAAAGAATTCTTCTGAACTGAGTAATTTTGCAATTACCTTTAACATGTAGCTGCTCTTTTGACACGATTACAAATTCGATAACACATAAACATAAAAGGTAAAATTCTACTGGAAATGCATCTCTCAGTGAGATAGATGGGGCTTCTCCACCAATTAATTCATGTATCTGAATGACTATTTCTTACTGTTAGATAAGCAGGGTCCACTTTCAATTTTATTTCTTTTTTGTTTTAGTAGATACGGTGCCGAGAAATATTACTCACATTAATGTATGATAATACTTGTAGTTTTGTTAGAATATTAATCAATTCTTTGGTTTTGTGGACAAAAAAAAAAATGCTGCCTGCCATTTCAGTAAACAAAAAATGTTGCCTACGGGACTTCCCTGGCGGTCCAGTGGTTAGGACTCTGGGCTTTCACTACCGCGGCCCCGGGTTCAATCCCTGGTGGGGGAACTAAGACCTGCAAGCTGCACGAGGGGTTCAAAATAAAAACAAAACTCATTACCCACTTTCTAATATGCCTGAATTCAGAACAGCCCAATATAGGCCAAAACACACTTATAATGCCTAGTCCCGCTCTTAACTTCAGTCTTAAGGTATCCCAGGGATGAACACACCACAGTCCGAGAAGCACCAGTTCAGAGGAATGATTTCTAGAGCCTGGGAAGCCGGCTCCTCTGCTCTTCTTCCCAGCGACCTCAGGGCCGGAGCGGCGGCCCACTCTGTCCGTTCCCGCTTAGCCCGAAGACCAGTGGTCCTGACCGCGGAAAGAACGGCGCAGGCTGCAGCCCAGCCAGGGCAAGCCCCGGAACGAAGAGAAGAAATTGCCACTCGGGAGGCTATAAAGCGGAGAGTGCGCGGCTCTGCCAGGCCCAGGAGGGAAGCCGGACCCTCAGCAGGAACACGCCGTGGAGGGGAGGGGAAAGAATGTCGGTGCAACACAACTCAGGGAATCAACGGCTGGCGGAGGTCGGAACTCGGACTGTGGGCCGGAAGTGAGGAAGGCGGAGCTGATCCTGTTCCTGCAGACACTAGGCGGCCCTAGGGAGCGTCAGCCGGGGGAAGAGTGTCTGTGTAACACTGCGGGCTGAGCAGAGGGCGTGGAATGGGACGGGTGTCGGTATAAGAGCTCTCGGGAGGGACGGATATCGCTGTGACACTGCGGGGATGCTCTGAGGGGACGGGTGTCGGTGTGGCACCAGTGCTCGCTGAAGGAGCCGGCGGAACGGGGTGGTCATGGGGATGTGGGCGTCGCTGGACGCGATGTGGGAGATGTCGGCCGAGAAGCGTATCTTCGGGGCCGTGTTGCTCTTCTCCTGGACAGTGTATCTCTGGGAGACCTTCCTAGCACGGCGGCAGGTGAGCCTAGACAGGGCCCACCTGACCCCGACACCCGGCCAGCTCTAGGCCAGCCTCGGTCTCGACTCCAAGTCCCTGGATGATTGCTGCGGCCCCAGCACCGGCCTCGACCTTATGGGTCCCTACTGAGCCTCCCAACTTGGCCCGATGATGGGGTAGGCCTTGAGGGGATCTGGTGCTTCAGGACGTTTCCCGCAACGTGATCATGGGCCCCAGGCCGCTTAGGGTCTGGTGAAAGGGAAGGCAGGGCTGCCGCCTTTTCAGGCCTGAGCTCTTGTACCTGCCCCACAGCTTCCTAAGGATTCTCGGGCCCAGACTTACTTCCTTTATTTTTGGCAGCAACTCATAAACCTTCAGAAAGAAGATACTAAAATTTTATAATCACAACTTCCCCATGATATTTGTGTCATGCTCAGCCACAGCACTGGGAAGCCATTTTCTGAAAATGAAGATTTCTCAGTCCTTCCAAAGACCTGAACTCTTTTCCCTTTAAAAAATAAAAAAGAAAGAAAAAAAAAGTGTATATTGTTGTTTTTGCCCAAAGAACATTTTCTTAAAGGCTTCTGTATTGTTTTTATTCAAACAATTAAACAGTAAAGTAGAAAGTGAAAGTTACTTAATAACAGTTCCCTGGAGATAATCACAATTAACAGTTTGATGGATTAGAGATATGAACTTTATTTATTTATTTATTTTTTTGGCCGCACCATGTGGCCTGCGGGATCTTAGTTCTCCCACCCTGGCGGGCAGTAGAAGCTCGGAGTCCTAAACACTGAACCACCAGGGAATTTCTGAGATCTGAACTTTTAAATGAGATAGATTTGAAGTTTAATTGACCACTTTATGGCAGTCTTTCACTGCTGGTTTTCTTCTGTGTTGGCACTGAATCAAGTCAACTGTAATGGTTAGGAAAACCTTTCTTTTTTTAACTGCTGGAACCTATTCCTTGAGCACTACAATCTTTTTCCTCTGCAAATTTCTCCTCTCAGATTACATTCTGTATGAATCTTTAAATTGAAAATTAAAAAATTTTCTATATCTGTCATTGTCTGGGTTATATCTAGATTTCTTTTTTTAGTCCAGGATATTCAAAGAGGTGTTAAGCTGTATAGCACTAGGTTTTCTGACTAGCTCTTAAGATAGCTTCATTAGTACAGAATGCTGTAGGCCTAGAGAAGATCCTTTGCAGAAAGTAAGCACACAGTATGTACTGTCTAAATTGGAGATGGGGTATTGAACATCTACCTACTTGTCTTACTTTAATAATAAGCCTAGTTACAGGAACTACTTTTCAATAATGTCTTCTTTCTTCAGTTATGCTTTCATGTAATGCCCTTTATCAAGTGTTTGGTAAGGTATCCAATAATAAATAGAGAATAGAGATTTATTGTAAAACCATTGTAGAAAATGCTGTCCATTATATTGTTTGGTATCTGTTCTCTGTATTATGTACCATGGGCTGAAATTACTTTCTAGAATTTGTATAACGAGAAAGTTTGTCTTTCTTGAAGACCTGATCTGTTTCTGTCGTTCCTCAAATTTCCCTTAATTTGTCTTCTAGAATCAAATTTAATGACTAGCC
Organism: Neophocaena asiaeorientalis asiaeorientalis; assembly: GCF_003031525.2. Taxonomy (NCBI): domain Eukaryota; kingdom Metazoa; phylum Chordata; class Mammalia; order Artiodactyla; family Phocoenidae; genus Neophocaena; species Neophocaena asiaeorientalis. Next base: position 4,260,119 of record NW_020172597.1, read on the forward strand.
ACATTATCTGTTAAAACTCACGATTAGCATATTTACTTTCTTCTGTCCATGAATTTAGTTTCTATATTATAGGATGTATGCTATACCTGGAATGAGTAGTACTCTTTGTAATGTTACAATTTTGGTTTACCTCTGCAAACCAAAGTGTGTGACAGCTTTGATTTTAATTTCACCTAGTCAACTAGTTGCAGGTTCTCTCATGCTTTTACTTTCCTGCACGAGTTGTTCTAGTGGTCAGTGTACTTCATCAAACGCAGTATTTGTGTATGTATAAAGCAAATTCAACAGGCTTAAGTGACAAGTTAATGTTACAAACCAAAGTTTGATTGTAAATGACTTGTAATAAATAATGAGTTAGCTTGACTGTTTCCTTAAGGTGTTTTCTTCAAAATATTTCAGAGACGGATATATAAAACAACAACTCATGTACCACTGGAGTTAGGACAGATCATGGATTCAGAAACATTTGAGAAATCTCGACTGTATCAGCTGGATAAAAGTACTTTCAGCTTCTGGTCAGGACTCTATTCAGAGGTTGAAGGCACTGTGAGTAATTTACTTCTTGGGGAGACAGTCTGTCAACTTATTTAATACTTTGGAATGTTTATTTTCATTTTTGTGACACAAAAGAGGGTACACACCTACAAATCCCGGAATGCTTTCTTAACCTTTGTTATTGATGGTAATGAGTGTGGAGCAAAACAGGCAGAAACATAACTATTTAGGCAGTTGAAAGCTGTAGAGTATGATAACTGTCACCCTGAGGCCAGGTATGAAAAATAACTTTTTAAAAAATATTTATTTATTTGGCTGCGTTGGGGCACGTGGGATCTTCATTGCTGCGTGCCGGGTCTTCCTTGCAACGTGCGAGATCTTTCAGTTGCAGCATGCGAACTCTTAGTTGAGGCATGTGGGATCTAGTTCCCTGACCAGGGATTGTACCTGGGCTCCCTGCATTGGGAGCGCAGAGTCTTACACATTGGACCACCAGGGAAGTCTCAAAAACGAACCTTTTGTTGTAAGTTATTCTTGTAGCAATCCCAGCTCCTCTTCCTGCCTCTCAACTCTGTAACCTGTCCTCTACATTGTAGCCCAAGGAATCCTGAAACACGATTCTGATGATGTTATTCTCCTATGTAAAACCTTTTGCTGGCCCGCTGTTTCCTTCAGAGTAAAGTCCAAATTTCTTGGCGTGCTTTATGAGATCCTTTTGACCTGGCAGTTGCTTACTTGAGCCTCATCTTTTTATTCCTTCCCCCAAATTCTTTCCGCTTCTTTATTGTCCATCTCATACCCAGCTTGGTTTCTTATGACCTTGAGTCTTTTCACATGCTGGTATCTCCGTCTGGGGTGCCCTTCCTCTCCCACTTTGTCTCCACTCTCTCACTGGGGCCGGATAAATCCCTACTGTTCCATTAGGATCCAGCTGAGACATCATCTCTTCTAAGAAACCGTTTGAAACTTCCCCATCCCTCAAGTCTGGATAAAGTAGCATCCCATCATTATTCCTATCAGAGTACTTAGCATATTGTATTGAATTTGCCTGTTTAGCTGACAGACTGGTAGTTCCCTAAAGATAGGGTACTTTAAAGTCTTGTTCATCATTTTATACCTAGTACCTGACATATAATAAGCACATAATTCATATGTATTGAATGAAATAATGAGTGACAGATAATTTTTACTTAGTAAAACAGGGCCAGTCTTCCCCCATGCTAAAAGAAGAGAGGCTGTAAAGTACAGAGCCATGTTTCTCAGTCTTCTTTTCATGATCTCCCCTGGCCCCTGACCCTGGTACCTTTTTATCCAATTTTCCTAGTTGCCCCTCCATGAAATTTTAATACCAGAGATATACTGTATGTCTGTTTCTGGTGTGTGTGTGTGTGCGTGTGTGTGTGCTTTACACATAAAATGAGTAAGATTCCCCCTGCCACCACAGACCAGTTCTTGGTTTTCTACCCCTAAGAACAACTGAAAGTGCATGGCATTGAGGTTGAGAGCTGACTCTGAATTCAGGTGGTTTGAGTTTGAGTCTCAGCTGTACCATACCAGCTATGAGACCTCAGTCAAGTCACTCAACATTTCTGTGCCTCGGTTTTCTGTTAAAATCGTATGGTAATAATAGTTCCTCATTCATAGTGTTGGCGAGAGGACTGAAAATTAGTTAATATATGTAGGATGCTTAGAATAGTGCTGGATCTGCAGTAAGTGCTCCAGAAGCATTGGCTATTGTGTTTTTATTTATTTTTGGCTGCATTGGGTCTTCGTTGCTGCGCGGGCTTTCTCTCGTTGGGGCGAACGGGGACTACTCTTTGTTGCGGTGCGCGGGCCTCTCATTGCGGTGGCTCCTCTTGCCGCGGAACACAGGCTCTAGGCGTGCAGGCTTCAGTAGTTGTGGCTCGCGGGCTCTAGAGTGCAGGCTCAGTAGTTGTGGTGCACGAGCTTAGTTGCTCCTTGGCACGTGGGATCTTCCTGGACCAGGGCTCAAACCCGTGTCCCCTGCCTTGGCAGGTGGACTCCCAACCACTGTGCCACCAGGGAAATCCCTTGTTGAAATTTTTAAGGGCTACAAAATAGTGCAATATAAAGTGATATAAACATGAATAGAATCCAGAAGTTTATATTAATGAAAAATGGGTATATATTCTTTTTAAAAAATAAACTATTTTTTAGAGCAGTTTTAGGTTGACAGCAAATTTGAGCAGAAAGTACAGAGCGTTCCCATATACCCCATGCCCCCACATATGCGCAGAACTCTCCCACTGTCAATGTCCCGAGTCACAGTGGTGCATTTGTTAGAATAGATGAACCTACACTGACACATCATTATAACTCAAAATCCATAGTTTACATTACCATCGCCTTTGGCGTTTTCCATTCTATAGGTTTGGACAAAAATATAATGACTTGTATTCACCATTACAGTGCCATACAGAATAGCTTCACTGCCCTAAAACTCCTCTGTGCTCTGCCTATTCATCCCTGCCTCCCCGCTAATCCTCGGCGTCAACTCATCTTTTTGTCATTCCCATAGTTTTGCCTTTTCCAAAATGTTATCTAGTTGGAATCATATAGTTTATAGCCTTTTCAAATTGGCTTCTTTCACTTAGTAATATGCACTTAAGAGTCTCCCATGTCTTTGCATGGCTTGACTTTATATTCTTTTTGAAAAAATGCTCTGTCATAATTCCTCCAGAACTCTTTTAGGTCCCTCAGTACCACTAAGAGAAAGATTCCTAAATTGATAATAAGGTTGTAGGTACTTTCACCGTAAGCATGTTTGCTGTAGACAGCTTTGCTGTAAGCATTTTCACCACATAACCAATTGACTGTAAGGCAACTTTGCAGTAAAAGATAAAATAATGAAAAATAAAAGAGGGACATTAAAAAGGACATAAACACGTAAAATGAATAACAAAATTAAAAAGACTTTATTGCAAAATACAAAACATTTGAATACATTTAAAATGTGTGTGGATTCATGACAATACTGCACAAATAACTGATTTTATTCTGTGAATTGTACCTAAGCACTTGTCTTCCAAGTCTTCTGTTCATAGTATTTTTTTTGTTGTTGTTCATAGTATTTTATACAGTTTTTTTCTTGTTGATTTGTCTCATCGTTCAGCATTGCACTTTTTCTTTTTTGCTAAAACTTCTTCCTTTGTTAAGAGAAGTATCAGTTTTCAAATACTAGGAGGCATATTTGTAACTGAGCTCTGTATTGCGTTGTGAAAGCCTCTATACCATAGTTCGTTCTTGGTATGTAGTCAAATATCCACTGATAGATGTTCCGAAGCTCTATGGGAAATGTGGGTTCAACTTTGCACCTTGGAGACCTCTTTCTCCTCCAAAGTAGTGTGTTTCAAAGTAAGAAACCAACTCTTGGGGCAAATCATCTGTCAGCTCAATAAAGCCATCAATAACATCGCTAACTGGAGGATATACTAACCAGTTGAAACCAAACTGTCAACCCCAAAACTGTCAACCAGTTATTTTATCTTTCACAGCAAAATTTCCTTACAGCCGTTTGGTTATGCAGCGAAAATGTTTGCAGCAAAGTATTTAAGGCAAAGAAGCTTATGGCAAAGATACAGACATGTAAAAATAATTGAGATTGGCTACCATAATTGCTTCCTCACTTAAAGAGAAGAAACTGGCTGTTTGTAGCTTTGTTAAATGATTACAGAATTGTCTAGTTAGTCACAAAATTTGCATTGACAAATATTGAATACTAAGACTAGTGTGGTTAAAGCAAAGACTCAGAGAAATTAAATGGCTTGCCCATATAATGGCCAGGTGACACTCACTGCTAAATGGGAGAACTGAATTTCAAACTCTGCTCTTCTGAGTCTTTAAAATTACACAGAAGAAACCATTTTTGAAACTCTAGGGACTGCAACATGAAGGTGCTAAATTTATCCTTGGGGAATTAGTAAACTACATTTTCCATTAGATAGGAAGTATTTTGTGTTACTTTGAAATCCTGTTCTGTTTGAAAACAATTTCATTAATTCCTATTTTGTGTTGATTAAAATTAATTGGTTTGTAAGCTTTGGTCACAAAGAACAAGTGCAAAGATTAATTTAGACTTTTTTTTTGCCATGGTACTTTCTACCTGAGGGAACATAAGAGGCCCTTGTGACAAATTACAGATGCCACTGTTCACACAAATGTGACAGAGCACCCAGAGGTAAAATGTCCCCCCTTTCTGAGACAAACTTTCCTGATATCTCATAGGTGTCAATGAAGAGCCCTCTCAAGAAATGGAATGACCGGGGAGTAGAGTAGGGCAGAGTAGAAAAGTTCAAATTACAGCTTCTCCAATTTCTGCTTGTTTCTGAGTCAGCGGTTTAGCCTCTTTGAGTCTCATTTTTTCTCCTCTTTAAGATGAGAAGAAGATAGATATTAAACCACATTTCATATGTTTTGTGGCAGGGACTGAGTAAGATAATGTAATGAAGCAATTAGTATAGTACTCAACACATAGCAATTACTTAGTCACTGGGTTTCTCTGGGCAAGTTACTTTAACATTTCTGAGTTTCAGTTGCCTTATCTGTAAAATCGAGATGACTATGCTCCCTGCCCTGCCTGCTTCTCAAGACTTCAGTGAAATAATATATGTGGAAGCACAGGACTTGTTTTCGCAGGCATCATTAGTTCTTTTTACAGGACATCCTATCAATACAGAGAAACTTTACTGTTCACCGTGTTTTGTTTTTTATTCCCCAAAGCATGCTAAGCAAGTTTGCAATAGCAGTTTCCAAATGCATTCATAAATGCATTCAAAGTTCATATTAAAGGTACCCTTGATACTTACTTAAAAGCTGGACTTTTGGAACTTCCCTGGTGGCGCAGTGGTTAAGAATCCACCTGCCAATGCAGGGGACATGGGTTCAAGCCCTGGTCCGGGAAGATCCCACATGCCGCGGAGCAGCTAAGCCCGTGCGCCACAACTACTGAGCCTGCACTCTAGAGCCCGCGAGCCACAACTACTGAAGCCTGAGTGCCTAGAGCCCATGCTCTGCAACAAGAGAAGCCACCGCAACGAGAAGCCCGCACACCATAACGAAGAGTAGCCCCCACTCGCTGCAACTAGAGAAAGCCCACGTGCAGCAAAGAAGACCCAACGCAGCCAAAAAAAAAAAAAAAAAGCTGCACTTTCAATAGTAGGTGTTCCAGCCTTTCCCCCAAAGCATTATAAATCCTTAATTCTGCATTATTTATTAGTATTGAGAATAGGATGAAGGAAATGCCATCCCAAGTCAATTAGTTCAACAAGTGAAGCATATACCACATACAGTGGTGCCAAAGCATGTCTTCTGGGAAAACAGTTTATATCCAAGATTGAGTTAGTTAAAGTAAAGTGGAAATAGCTGGATGTAGAGTTAAGGGGCCTTTAAAAAGGCAGTCTATTAAAACAGTGATTTTCAAACTTTGGTGTACATCACATTTAACTGGAGACTGACTCTTAGGCCCCACTTCCAGTTTCTGATTCAGTAGTTCTGGAGTGGAGGCTGAGACTTTTCATTTCTAGCATGTTCCCAGCGACGCTGATGCTGCTGTCCAGAGACCATATTTGCGACCCATGGTATTGTATCAATCCCCTGCATACTGGTAAAAGTCTAAGAGATGAATAGCATCAAGTATGAGTGTGATTGTGGGGAAATAAGAATGCTCAAGTATGCCTAATGGGAGTGTAAATTGATGTAAACACTTTAAAGAAAAAGCTGATAATGCCAAATAGAGTTAAAACTCACCATATATTGGTCTAAAAAGGTGTAGAGTGTAAAAAGTAAGTTGTAGAATGATAAATACAATATGATGTCATTTATATGTGTATATATATATATTCTTTAAAAAAATTTTTTTTTAAATAAATTTATTTATTTTTGGCTG